>NW_019174515.1:734909-953270 GCF_002260705.1 Seriola dumerili | reverse complement strand
TTATTATATGTACGTAGGTGCATTCATTGTGATCTTGCAGTGTTATTTTTCACAAATGGTTCACTGAATTGTTCTGATTATGGTATGGGCTGGAAGGGGGAGTGACGATGGGACAGTTTGAGTTGTATGTGGTATGAGTTTGTCTCTGCGTCTTAATTGTCTTGTTATATCTGTGTTGTATTCTACCTTTATTATGATTTTTAACTATGATTGTCGTTTTTTGTTTCTTTTTGTTGTGCTATATCTGTAAGGACCCCTCGAAAATAGATAATCTTGGGTATCTGTAAAGAAAAAAAAGAGTAATAAAAAGGTGATATGGTAAATGCAAAAATGTCAGCATAAATGTCATAAACTCTATCAGCCAAATAAGGGAATAACCAGAAATAAATTACAAACAAAAGAAAAGAAAATATTCAGGCGTCGCATCTGGTCACCTCCTGGTCGGCCACAGCCACCTCAATCAAATCAGTGAAGGGAAAGATCCTGAACCCTGACAGCACGCCACTATCAACTCATTACATGTCTCTTCCTATTGCTGTTGACAGAACCATGTGCACATAGCGGCTGAAGATGGTCCATACACCTTTCCACCATGCAGAGAAAAACTCAATTGGACTGAGAAATGCAGATAGGGTGAATACTGAACAAGAAATTATTGAGTTGGTTCCAAAAAAAACAGTTTTTGGATCAAGCTTCATGGAAGCTGAAACATTTTTCCGTACTATCACATATCATGCTGCTCATGCATGTCCATAAGGTCCCGTATCACAATGGGTTAGCAGTCTGTTCCAAAAATATGAGAAAATGTGCCTGTGTTGTTATCGACCAGTTGCATGGTAATGGAGACACCATCACAATGGCTCTGTGAACAATGCTTTCCAAGAAGTGAATGACACCCAAATGTGATTGTTTGGATCCTGATTTTGCAGGTGAATGGTTTCTGTACTTAACCTGTGCTCACCTCAATGTCTGGAGCAGGGCTACAGGTATAATCAGCTCAATTGTGGATCCTTCTGTCCAGTCTCTTCTCAATGTCAACCTATGGTTCAAGAACATGGTCAACTCGTGCCCCGATTCAGTTGAAAACTCACAGGCCCTTTGTTTGTCCTCCCCCTCCAGCTCTACCCTACCTCACCCAACTTTCACCCTCCTCCAACTTCTTCCTCTCGCTCTGCTTCCACTTTTGTGTGAAATGTGTTCGTTTTTTACTGCTTCATCCTGATTTGCATGAGTCAAATAATTTAACAGTAGCGTGTTTGCAATGGTCCATAGTTAGCAATATTTGAATACAGTGTGTTTTGAATGGCAAACAAATACTTTCTGTCATTTCCTTTTTTTATATGAGCTTCGTGCACGTGCATACAAAAAGTGTCTGTGAATTCAAATTTGTCTGCAAAAGTGAAAATGGTGAGAGTTTTGGACGTGAGCCGAGTTTCTGATCTCAGTTTCACATCATTTTTAGATGTGAAAATTATTATAGTTGAAGAATTCTATTCACATCCACCATAGAATATGTGGCAAACATCACAATGAGGAAAACACTAAAGTTATTAAAATTCTGGATCTAACAAATATATTATTTTCAGCAGACGATGGCAAGAAAAGACACTAAGATCACTAGACACCCTGTCAAGACAACAGGAAAACCAATGGGCCCATAGTCAAAACTACCTTACAACAGACCAAAAAAAACCAGAGGATACAAAAAAGACCAAGTCCGAAGTGGTCCATGTCAAGACAAGTTAAGTTCCCCTTACCAATCTGCCTTGAAGGAATGTGGATAACTTTTAAGGGGCTTCCTTATCTGCAACACTGACAAATTCTTAAGAGCATTTCGTGCACAATTTTAGAGAACTTTTTTTTTTGCCAAAAACAAACTAATGACAAGTCTAGTGACTTTTGGACCAAACTATTGCTACTAAGCAGGGTCGACAGTCGACTGGCCTCTCTCTCTCTCCTCTCCATATTATATATATATCATTCATTGTTTGCACGACACTATATATGCTGCCTCCAACATTCTATATTTCTATATCCCTATAGCAGTTTGTTACCAGACAAGCCAAGCTCCCACTGCTAAGAACAAATTGAATCAGAAAGAATGGGGATTCTACAGTATCGCATGTGATGCAGTAAAATGGTGAAATTGGCTTGTTGAGGTGGTTGGTAAGACTTGTAAGAAAAAGCTCTATGTAAGTGCCAATTGTTTACTATTCTTACCCACCCGTACCATAATATGTTTTCCATTGTTCAAGTATGATGCCATTTTCACATTGTTCTTAGAACCCCTCTTTGACGACTAGTTCCTTGGAAGTGATATTTGGGCCACTGCTCAGAATGATAAGAAATCCATTTCAAGGTAACCTGAACACTTAGTCTGCACCTGCACTCTCCCCACAGTACTGAAAGATCCAAACATCGCATCATTCCAAACACAAATAATTAATGGTCTGATGTTTTTAAAAATCATTGCCCTTGCTGTCGTGTGTCAAGAGCACTGACCTTCCAAACGCAATGTAACAAGTGCTGTGGTAAGTCTGTTGCCCTTTAAAATGACGTACATGTGAATGTGGGTGTGCTGTGAAAACATGAGGCAGAAAACAGAGCTTTCTCAAAAGGTTTCAGTTGTTTAGCCACCCAAAACACAGGATCAGTTTTTGTGACCAGTTACATTTAACATTTACTCCATATTCAGAAGCTTTATCCAAAGTGAGTCACTAATTTCAGTGCAGCAGGGAGTCCATACAGAAATGTAATTATACAGTATGACATGATACAGTAGTGTCTCATAATACCAAGACTGATGTATGTGATATGTAATATATGTAAGTTTATCTAACTACATATGATTACACATGCTTAAATAATGTTTTTCTTTTAATTTTTCTCTGATTAATTTCATTACGTTCTACCGTTCTCATTATGGGAAATGCTCTCAGACTTTTTTGAACCCTACTTCATATAATATCAACATATTGAAACTGGGATGATATTACAAATAATAAACCCCTAGACATACATACTAAAATACATACAATATACTAAGTCATAGCTATATAACTGATATACCAACTTTATATATACCTATGTTATTGTTGCGTTGTTCTCTACATTTCCATTCACTTTCTAGTTTCAAAATATTCCTTAATGTCCATACAGTGTAGAACCACTATAAATACAATTAGTTGAGAGTATAAATTTACTCCTGGTTAAATCACCGTTCCGGGCAACTTTGTAGCCCAACTGATGTCACTGCAAGTGACTGCAATGTCCCAGTAAAGAAGAGAAACCACAAAATTTTGCAAGAGTAAAAAAAGACCCAGTCCTGTAGGAGCCTGAATTTCTTCTGTTTGAAAGAGGAGACTGAATGGACGACTCCTATTTGGCGGTTGTCTTTTATACCGACTCTACTGTTGGATGGTTATATAATGTGAATGTTGATTTGTTGTTTTTTAACAAAGAGTCAGGATGTTGGTCTCTGTTGCCTGAAGCTACAGCAACAAAGTTCTGCTTTTGTTGTCATAATGATTGACGGTCTCCTGTTAGGTTCTGATGGTGGCTCTTATTGCTCGGCCGCCTGGCTTCTTCCCCTCAAAATCTTTTTCTTGCTGTGGCGTGCCTTGCTTACCTGACATCCTCCAGGCTCAAGCTGGGGCCGGAAAGGCCTTGCCAAGGTGCAACGTTCTGCAATGAAGTAGCATGTCACGTGAGCAAGTGGCCTCCCCTCTTCCACCCTCTGTGACTTTTTCCGTTGTTTGTTTCCAGACGACAAGACAGAACTGAAACAAAAGGCAAAGAGAGTGGGGGCGGAGTGGCCGGCGGACGTCGGGGGGTAAGGTGGGGGGGAAGACGGGGAGGTGAAGGGAAACAGCCGAGAAAGGAGAGAGAGCAGAACCTCATTAGTGCAGAAGAGATCTTAAGTGAATGATGAAAGCCAGAAGCCTGGAGGCCCCCGGAAAAAAAACAGGGGACAGCTGAAGATAAGACAGCGATCCCTAAGAGTGGCGAACGTAGAGAAGAGAGAGAGAGAGAGAGAGCGAGAAAGAGAAGGAGGGGAGGATTTTGGGAGGAAGAGAAGTGTCACTTTAAACATTCTTCACTGGGGAGAGATAGGAATATCATCCAAACCTTAATCCTGGTATATATTTAGTATCTAAGATACATGCAGATGAAAAACTGGTGCCTGGTGCAGCTGGAAAATAACACACTTTTTACCATTAAAACAATTACACGCTCCGCTTGACAGGTTCCCACATTAGATATTTAGTATTTTTAGAGATATTTCTTCTTAAACAGGGATTTATTGGGACAGTTTGGACTGAAAATTACAACAATTATCAGATAAACAGTCAAAGAAAACATATTTTCAGGAATCTAATTCTGTAGTTATCACACTAAATTCATAAAAAAACTACATCCTATAAAATCCCAAGGAGAATATATTTCCACTATCATCTGTATCCTCCTAATTTTCTCCAGTCATTAGATTACAAATCGGCTGTTCTCCCTATTTTTTAAAACATTTATACCACACAGTTTAAAGGAGTTGAATTCCTTTGGATTATTATATTTTCTTTAAAGCAATGTCTTGGTTGTCAACCAAAGAACCCTAAACCTTTTTGTTAAGCTCCAATAGCAGCTTTATGTTGGTGTGAGCAAAGTTCACTTAAGCTTATTTAGCAGTCACCGGTCAGCCATTTTGTTATCTTCCTCGCCACTTGACTTTCCAGTAAAGTTTTGAATGTCGTGCTGCGGGTGCAAATGAAGCTGAGACTGTGACAGAGTCCAGAGATGTCCTGAGCCTGTGTACCTGCTTTTCAGATAATCCACCCCCCCCCGCTCTCTCTCTCTCACTCCGACACCACACACTTGCATGCGCACACACCTGGGTCCCTGGTGAGTCTGCCTCTCAAAGACTTCCTGAAATACCCTGTGATTGTCGTCCCATGGGGCTTTGCAAGCAGAGTGATGTGATTTTCTCAGCTTCCTCCCTCCTTGCGCCACTTTAAAACACACACATACACACACACACACATACACTCATTCTCACACACAAGCAAACATGCGGATGGACAAATAGGATGAAAGGAGCTTCATCATCCTTCTTGCAGTCAAGTGTGTGTGTGTGTGTGTGTGTGTGTGTGTGTGTGTGTATTGTATATACTGTGTCCTGAGACTCAGATCTGCAGACTGTCTCAGTACTGTGGGAATCAATCATGATTCTTCCAATGTAATTATCTTCCAAGCAATGTTAACTGTAGTCATGTGTGTCTCTGTGTGTGCGTACGCTCATGTTTTCTCTGTCTCTGTCTACTTGTTCCTCCCCCTCACCTCTTTAGTCGCCCACTCATGGGTAAAATGCTGCACACATTCCCAGTCTACCTTTTATTAAAACCCTCCTAAGTTGTTTGATTTTAATGTTCCGTCCAAAAACACTCCTTCGTCCTTAGAAAAAACATCATCATGTCTGTCGTGCACTGCAATCATATCACTGCTGCTGTATGCCTGAGGGGCTTGTTTATCAAATACAGATGTAACTGTCATCAAAATCCCACTTTCTCACACACACTGCCCTGCTACTGCTGCTGCTGCTGCTGTGTGTGTGTGTGTGTGTGTGTGTTTATTTGTCGGATTCGTGCGGGGAGGCGAGCTTTAATGCAGTGATTACTACTCAGAAGGATGTACTGCCTTATTTTCTCTCTTTCGGTGCGATTGAAAGGTTTGCACCTACAGTATTAGCATCATAATGACGACTGAGAATTGATTCTTTTATGTCTAGCAGAGTCATTACGGTGCACGGGCCGGGTCGGCTGATAATAAGGATGATTCCAACTCGTATTCGGTTTATCAGAAGCACCACAACGCACTTGAGGAGCTGCAGTCGTTATTGATTCACAGGCCATTTTCCACGTGTATTTCTCTCTTTGGGGAGGTGGGAGCCCGACTGTTTTTCGCTTGAAGAACATCTTGAAAAAGGAAATAAATCTGGCAACTGGGATGTGGAATTCTTCACCACTGAAGATCAGAGAGAGTGGTATTTTTTTTTTTAGTACATGGGGAAAGAAGATAAGATGCAGCATTTTTGAAACAAAAATTCACATTTCCTGTATCAGGCTTTAGTTGCATGGACACACTGGTGATCACACTGGTGTATCAGAAAACATCTGATAAGGCTGCAGCCGGGGGGGGAATCGAGGCTACAAGCAGGAGAGCTTGGTTAACCATAGTTATTTATTATGTACCAGCACTGCAATAGAGACAAAGTGAGAGGGAAGTTTTTGGAAGGCTGGTGGCTTCAGGGAAGCAGTGTGACCATTGGCAGGTAGAAACTATCCACACACATACACACAAGCACACAAACACTCTCACACACACACACAGAGTCCAGCCAGGGTGATTCTCAGTATCCCTCTATAATTACGTTGAGCCGTTGCCCAAATACTTATCGATTGCCACTGAGCCTCTAGTGAACCTGACAACACACGCACACACACAAACACACACACACACGCACGCACACACACAACAGACTTCACTGCGGTAGAGAAAGAGTGGGAAGGAGGGACTGGGGTATGGCGGGGGACAGTGATGTAGGGGGCAGAAAAGAATAATGGGGAGAGAAGAGAGGAATGAAGGAAGAAAGGAGCGAGGGGAGGATGCTGGAGCGAGGCAAGTGAGGAAAAAGGGGGGGGCAAAGTTAGAGAAAAGAGGAGAGGAGGGAGAAATAGATGGGGTTGTAAGAGGAAAGGAGGGGAAGTGAAAATATATCGCAGATGCAGAGGAGTCCAGTGAACTTTATGCAGAAGATTTTTTTTTTTCTATGCAATTTCAAATGACTTATTCATAATTGGGGGATTGTTGGTCGTATAATTACCATACAAGACATGTTCTGTCTATCAGGATAATAAGCAATTAGCTACACTACTCATATTATTTCATGACTAAAAAATTTTTGCGCAACATTAAAACAACAATAATCTATTAGCTATTTTCAGATTTATTTTGACAACTGCATGGAAGTTGTAACTGGTTTGTTGTGCTCTTTTAATGTGAATAATGAGCCAGGAGAGCTAATGCTGTATTTGTACTACAATCATATCAGCTCTGCACGTTTTCCCTCCCAATAAACCAGGACTAAAAAACCATTTTTCACTCTGTTGTGATCCAAACCCCCTGTAGTAAAGAAATAGCATTTGGCAATGCGAAGCAGGGCTACAATACATTATTGTACCATTGCCTAAAATGGGGTTCACTGGTCTGTTGCATTCACCTTATTGTTTCAATATTCTGAAAAGTTCAAGGCCGGGTCGCCCGAAACAGATTACAGTGAACAAAAGCGGAGGGAGGGGTTCAGGGGAGGGAAAATGGAGAGGGTGCGAGGGAGTGAAACGAGGGTAGTGTACTGTAGATATTAGAAGAAGATGAGGGCATTTTTTGTGGCAAAATAAAAACTCCTACCCCGCACCCCCACACCCACCCCCCACCCCCACCCCCTTGTGTCTAGCTCTCACAGACGCACATTCCCACAGTTACAGTCATAGCTGCACCGATGCAAAGCTGCTTAATAGCAGAGTGATGAGGGTGAATTGGCTTATGGAGTGGAGGGAGGGAGAGAAGACATAATGGTGTCAATCTGGCTGCTACACACGCACACACGCACACACACGCACACACACAGACATAGACACACTGATAGATACAGACCAGCATCTCCTCTTGCTCTTTCTCACTTCCCCTGCTTTAAACATAGACACGCAGAGTTGAATGAATGAGCGAGACATGCCGCTACAAGGTTTCCCATATTGTGAGGCTTCATGCGGAAATATAAAAAAATCACCGCTGTATGCATTTTGTACTATACATGAAGGAACAGAACAAAAAAGATGAATGACTTGTGCCTCTGCAACTCCAGTTTCTTTTCTGTGTGGTTTGTGCGTGCGTGCGTGCGTGTGTGTGTGTGTGTGTGTGTGTGTGGGGTTTGCAGCTGTTTATATCAGTGGGGTTGTTCTACAGTCATCGGTCTATCCCTCATCGATTCTTGGCAGGCGGTTCTGGGCATCGGCAACTCTTCTGTCACGCTCCCCCCTCTCGCGCCCCCCCCCCCTTGTCACTGAGTTTTGGATATCAGTTCTTTGTTGGGGTCTGCGTAGGGTTTCAGAAATTGGACCCAGTGCAACCTCAGCAGTTCTCTGGCCAGCAGTTGCTACTTTAACAAGAAAAAAAGTGGGGCCACAGAAAGAAAGAACAGAGAAATGACGGCATCGGTCATCTGTTCAGATGATGACCGATGTTTACTCTTACCTGACAAGGACCTTTTGTGGGCCATGTTTATTATGTCAGTAGTCTCCCAGAAGCAAGATAGCATGATGTTGTTATAACACTACAAAACCTCTTGGGGAGGAGGTCAAGGTGGATGATTTGGTGTACAGAGCATGTAACTTGGACACTAGAGAAACTGCTGCTCATCCCCTCTTTCTACCAGCCCTTTTCTTTCCGTCATGGCTGCAGTCTCTCTCTAAAGTAGTTTTTTTGCCTAAACCACTAAACTACATCTTTTTTGAATAGTTCATGTAACATGTAAATGCCGATAGCAGCACCAGATCAGAGAAGATGGAGAACAGAGTGAACGTGAGTGGCAATGATTGAGGGGATGAGGAGAGAAGGGAGGAAAGTGATGGGAGGGAAAAGGAGGCGAAAGCGGCGGTTTGCAAGGTAAAGAGAGGGCGAGAGGGAGCGTGCAGCTTAGTAAAAGCTGCTCTCATCCTTTGAATGGAGGGTGTGATGGAAGGTGATACTCTAATAGGATACAGGACGGACAGATAAAGAGATCAGCTCTCTCACTCCCTGGGAGCATTCCAGTCGGCCATCGGGTCCCCATGCAGGGCTCGTCAAATAAAACCTCTGCTTTATTCAGAGCCCTTCCCATCAGCGGGGACTGCTCTGGTTCCCTGCCAAGCTACCTAGAGCACCTGACAGAGGGAGAGAGAGAGAGAGTCAGACCGATACAGAAAGAGAGGAAGTATACAGCAATCTGCAGCTCTAGATAGTGTCTATCTCAATTGTATGAGCAAAAAGACATCAAAAATCAACTTTCTGATTCTAAATATCGCACGTATTTCTGTAGGTAAAACCATGGCTTAATTTCCAAAGGCAGATAATTATCCTCATAATCAATATCTTGTTGAAGCCATCTAATAAAATTTCATCATTGGCACAACTTGTCTTTGAGAAAGCACTCTACTCATACATGATACTTTAATGACTGAGACACATATGAATGACTGGCTTATTGACTTTAAAGGTTAATTCATACATAAAACATACTTTATATAATAGATGGAGAACTTTTTTTTGGCTATAAAGGCACTGCAAAAGATCACAGGTTTTAGCTGGGCAACCCCCACCTTCATATCAGAGGTGGAGGGAATGAGGATAATCAATATCTATTGTGATCCAGTTAAGTAAAAGAAAGCATGGGTGTACAGTCGCGTCTTTGACCTCACCCGCAGATTTCTAAAGGAATGTTCTGAAGCCTGGAGGCCTCCAGCTCACCACCATCTTTTCTTCTTGTGCTAGTGGCTGATTACGATCCGTAATTACGCTTGATTGCTCTGCGACGTTTAGCGGCTGTAGTAATTATGACGAAAGCAAAGGAGGAAGTTAGGCGACTTTGATGCAGGAGACTGCTGTTTTTTTCCTAAGTGAGACCGATTTGGTCAATGTTGTTTTTTTTTATCCATGACCATTCCACAACCTTAACCATGTGTTTATCATTGTTGCCAGGATGAGGGTCATGACACCTGACGGGGTATGCCCCTATGGGTCGTATCCAAGGGTAGGGACAAACAACCTATATAGTCATTAAGGTTGGAGAACTTGTTGAAGCTTTTATATCTTCTTGGGATTCTTTTCTCAGAATCATCAAAAGTGAAGTGATGTTATTTGT
Source organism: Seriola dumerili (assembly GCF_002260705.1). NCBI lineage: Eukaryota > Metazoa > Chordata > Actinopteri > Carangiformes > Carangidae > Seriola > Seriola dumerili. The sequence goes on along the minus strand of NW_019174515.1, from coordinate 943,324 downwards.
TGAGACCTTCATTTTTTTTTTTTGTGAGAAGTAATTACTGCTTACTCAGAAGCCCCCCAATGCCCCAGGTTCTCAGACCTGACCTGTGTTTATCTCTGGAAACCATTGGAAACCTTTAGTCATTCAGAAGAGCTTCACTGTGCACACACGCTCATCTTCAGCAGCAGTTGGTGTTGCCTTCCATGCTCATTTTCCATGCTCGTTTCCTATCTCAAATTCCCACTGCCCATCATCCCGTTATCCGCCATGTTCTCATCCTCTTGCCTGAAGCAAGAAGTCTGAATTGCTGTGAAGAAAAAGAGAAGCAAAGAAAAAACACTGTTGAGATTGTTCTTAACCATTAGTTTTGGCAACAACATAAGAGCAGCACAGGGTGGATGACATCAGCAGATAGCTAGGTGAGCAGACAGATAAATAGTTAAGACTAATCAGTCATTGGCAGACAGGTGCATACTGCAGAACAAAAAGGAAGTGATAGCACACAGAAAACCAACCAAGGAAGGAGAAATTGGAGCAAGACAAAGCGAGACGAACTCAAAGAAGGAGTGGGAAAAAAAAATAGTATGATGAAAAAATGTATTCATTGTTGAAAGCAAGAGTGAAGAGAGGGGGAAGGTATAGGGAGGGAGAACCGGAAAGGTTGGGAGGAGTTGGGTGCTAAGTAATGTATCCTGCCAGTTTTCATTGTGTCTGAAACTGCTCCACAGAAACAAGGAGGCTGTAATAGGATAAAGACTGTACTGCAGAAGGAGAGTGGAAAGGGGGTTGGGGGTGGAGGGAGTATAGGGATAGCTAAAGAGAAAAAAAAAAAAACCTCAGAAAAAGAGAGGGACAGACACATGAACACAAAGAGTCAGGAATCAATTATTGCTTGTGTAACCAGGTTTTAACACTCCACTGATCACTGACTTCAGCAGCTTGTTGTAACTTCAGAAAGGTTAGGTGTTGCTCTCGCCACTCCCCACTGTGCCCTTTTTTTCTGTGCAAGCCCATCACTTTCACTTACATTGGAGGGGACTTTCCAGGGTGTTTGTGGAGTGGATCGGCTGTAAGATTTCACTGCATTGTTAAAAGCGGGATAGACAGTCTAGTTTTTTTTTTTTTTCCTCTCCCAGTATTTTGAAAGGAGATAGGACAGCTTATTGTTTGAAATCGGAGGCAGTCAGTGCAGTGTGGTTGAAAAGAAACCACTGCTTGGAAAATGGAGCTGTAGTGTTTTCAAAAGGGAATGGCGAGGTCACAGTTGGCGCACACTGCTGTCAGCGCCAGGGTTGGTGGTGTCCACAAACATGGGCGGGGGGGGTATTCTCACAATGACATATCTAATCAGACACACTGTAAACAACAAACCACTCAGCTGCATGCCACAGCAGCTGGTAAGACATTTTCACAGCAAAAAGCTGTGCACAAACCTCAGTGAAGGCCATGTGCCTCAGCCTCAATTTTCAGCACTTCCCCATGTAACCCGTCTAACAAACATGTATTTCACTGTAAAGCTCCACCAGAAAATGTTTTCTACTCACAGAAATCTGAGCTTCTACATTAGGTATACATTGAGGTTAACTGCTTTCTTTCTCTGGGGCACTTGAGTAGTTTATAGAACTGTCAGTCTGTCACTGCCAGGTGTTGAAATACCAACCTTTCAGCTGCTCAGCACTGTCTCTCATCCTGCCAGCCTAATGTCCCCTCTATTTTCTACTTCCAGGAGGGCTGGCAGAGCCTAAGCAGACAGTTATGTGCTGAAATGTTCCTGTATACGTGTATAAAGATGAAACTGCATGTGTTGGCCTATTAGAAAAAGAATACAGGGCCCTAAACCATAGAATATCTGAGACAGCATCACATTTAGAGACAGATGTGACATCATTACATATAGACAGACCCTCTTAAAGTAATAAATGAGCTCCTTTTAAAGTCAGATACATAAGAGAGCTCAATCATAATCCTGTTACCTGTGCTGTTAACACAGTTGATCATGCAGTTTTAATTGAATGCCTTAAGCACTGAGTGGGTACCTCTGACTCAGAAGAGAGCTGACTCAGTTCGTCTTTATAGGGAATCTTAAGCAGACATCACTGTGGGGTTCAGCAGGGCTCAGGTGTGGATCCCTTCTTTCTTTGGCTGTGTGTGCCCTCAGATGACAACTCATTTCAAGCAAATAGGAATCAACCTTGTTTCCAACCTACATAGACTTACCTACTGTGAAATCTGTTAGCGCATATTTATAAGTGACTTTTGACAGTGATTGGATCGTGCAGCCCTGTTTCAGTTTGAGGTAAAAACAACAACAACAACAACAACAACATAATCAGAGAACATCCACTGTTGTTTATATATGTATGTGCTGGGAATAGTCTTTCTCTAGCATGTGAGCCTTATTCCTCATTGCATGTGGAGACATGATGGCATGTGTGGTGTGTACAGCCTCCAGACATTGGGGGAGAGTAGATGCTGCGTGCACATGCACCACATCTACACAAACAGGGTAATCTGTGTGCAGGAATGCTAAATATTGAAGCATTAGCGTTTAGTTTCATAATTGGCAAGAATGTGCACAACTTACTGCATGAGTATGTGTGTGTGTGTGCCTGTGCCTGTGCCTGTGCCTGTGCATCAGTGTTGGTGACCCATAATGGCAATGCCCCCAGAAGGAAAATACAAGTGGTCTGTTGTTTCCATTTCACCTGTCTTTTACCTCTGTTTTTTTCACATACACACACAGTGACAGGCTTTCAGGTATAGACTTAATACTGCTGCTGCTAGTGATAATGATGACAATAACCTTCTCCAGCTTCCTCCACAAAAATATGGCAATATACTCTATATGTATATATATATATATATATATATATGTATGACATATAGTGTGTGTGTGTGTGTGTGTAGAGCCCATAATGTCAGAGTCCAATGCGAACCTTATGTCTTCAGAAAGAAAAACATTCTCTTTCTGCCTCTTGGTTTCACATCTCAAGTGTTAAATAGTCGCAATTAAATAAGCAATAACCAAATTTAAAGGCAAAGGTAACAACTGTGTTTGTTTTAATGAGATTTGATTAGCACTGGCGTTGGCCTGGCAGCATAAGTAATCAACCCAACAACTGTGATCTGATTGTGATTACAGTTGTTATTTTGTAGAATCCTGATAGGTGTGTAAAAATATACAGTATATCGCCTTTTTTTCTGACAGAGCCCGCTTCACTTCAGATCAGTGAGAAAAGCACAAGCAAAACACAAAGCCAGAAACACGACATGTAAAATATCCCTCTCACCTTGGCATATACTGTATAATATGTCCACATGGGACCAGTGCTTATAGTAAGTAACTTAAGTCTTTATAACAAGCATCACTGAAGTGCCAATGGGTCACTGAGAGGAACTCACTAAAAGGTGATTTAAAAAAAAAAAAAAAAAAAAAAAAAAAAAAAAGTATATAAGAGTTATTTTTTTTCGCTGTTGAAGCATAAATATATGGTTGGAATGAACCCTTTTGACCATGGAGGGATGGGATACAAGTAACTCAAGCTTAAGGGTAGCAAGGGCCAACTAGACTTCATTTTAAGAACAGCATTTCACAAACAAGCAGCATGATGCAGGCATAAAAAGGGGGAAATGAAAGTGAAGTAAAAAGGGGAGAAGGAATGAGAGAGAAATATTTTCCCCTTTGGCTGATTTTGGCTATAAATATGTGACTCATAATGTCTTTGATTTGCAAATTAGGGCGACTGTTTTTCCCATAACTGTACCCCTTCTTTCTTTCTTTCTTTCTTTCTTTCTTTTTTTCTTTCATTCTCTTTCTTTCTTTCCTTCTTTCTTTCTTTCTTTCTTTCTTTCTCCTTCAGTCTTCCCTCCTCCTGTCCCAGATGCAAAGTGTACGTGCGTCACTGTGAGTGTATGTGTATGCATGTTCATTAACATCGCTGCAGTCCGCAGGGGTGTGATGAGGAGAGAAAAGCTCCCTAAACAAATCACAGTCTTATCTCTTATCTGGCCCAGCCAATCACATGCTGATCTTATCACCGACACCAACAAAATGCTCAGACAGAGAGCGAGCGACGGAGAGAGAGGGGGAGAGAGACGGTAGAAGGAGTGAGAGATGAATAAAGGAAGAGATATACCAACAGAGGTTGTGGGAAGGCAAAGGGAGAGAACAGACCAAAAAAAAAGCAGAGAAGATGAAGGAGAAGAAAAGCAAAGATAAAAGAGAGAGACAATGGGAGGAGGATCAGAGAGACGAGGAATGAGAGAGAGGGTTTTGCAGGACTAAAATAAACCAAGTCAAATGAGAAAACTAACAAACCGTATCGAGCACTACCAGAAGTGTGTGTATGTGTGTGTGTCTGCGTCTGTGCGTGTGGGTGTGTTAGTGTGGTTCAGTGCTGCCATTATTAGGTGATGTAAAGAGCTAATGCGGTGTTAAATAAAAGCAGCACTTGCTTCATTATTCATGGTGTCTGGGGTCACAGGACTGAGATTATGTGTGTGTGCGTGTGTGCGTGTGTGTGGGTGGTGTGTGTGTGTGTGTGTGTGTGTGTGTGTGTGTGCGCACGCATGCATGTACTGTATGCATAATGTGTATGGGAATGTGTGTGTGTCTGCGTCTTGCCAAATTCTTGGCCACAACTCACTCTCTCTTTAAAGAGGATTTTAAACTTTGGGAGCTGCAAAGTGGGTCAGCAACTTTGTCTCTCCTCTCCTCTCCTCTCCTCTCCTCTCCTCTCCTCTCCTCTCCTCCTATTTGAAATGCTTTACCACACTGTCAAGAATAAAATTATGGGAAAACACCAAATCCTTGTAATTGAGTTTACTAAAAAACATTAGTGTCCGCCTTCACAAAGCCGTGCTGCTCAAATCTTGCTGTACAAATGTGTGTGTGTGTGTGTGTGCGACCCAGTTGAGTCTCTCTCCCTCTGTTGTGTGAGCAGTGATCCACAGATGCTCCTCTCCACTCACGACTCAAGTCAGATAGTATTACTGTCCTTCGTCCTCATACGAGAGACCACAGCAAGGCCGCGTGAGGACGACCCTGATTCTCCAAGATGTTTGTCAGCCTCTAACCAGCGTCACAGATGACTCATTTTTGTATTCCGTCACACTTGGCTGTTAACTGTGTGACTGTTGCACTACACTTAAGTCAAATTGCTTCTTTTTATTCTTCATTTATCCAGAAAACATTGTGCTAATATACTTATTTTCAACACTTCTCCTCTTCATATTCATGCCACAGGGTGTGCATCTCCTATTGGTAGCCACTCCAGCAGCATTAATGGACAAATGCGACAAAAGTCTTTTGTTAAATTGCAGTAGAATATGTTGCCAAGGCTGCAGCCGACAGCGGGTGGACCAGTAGTATGCTGCATTGCATGAGGAGTATGACTACTAATTATTTCCATTATGAATTAATCCGTCAGTTATTTTCAGTTCATTTTTTATTATTACTATTACTATTTTTTTCTTTTGTCAATAGTTCAAAACCCAAAATGTTCAGTCTGATGTCACATGAGACAAATGAAAGCACCAGATTTACACACATGAGAAGATTGAACCAGTGAATCAAACATTCGTCAATAATCAAAACAGTCAAACATTTCCACTGTGAGTCAGAATCTCATCATGCTTCATGCTTGAAATTCAAACTGGGAATATTTTTGGTAAAATAATGCAGCTGGCTGGCACTGCAGTAAGTTGAAGTCTTTTGAATGTGTAAAAAAAAAAAAAAAAAAAAAAATGGAGGCGAAAAATAAAGATTCACTGAATGTGTGAAATTACTGATTCAGTGGGCTGATGAGCCAATCACAGCTTGCTCTCACCCACTTCCTCTGATACTGATTGAAGGTGCTGAGTCAGCCAAACCGCCTCTGATAAGGGCCGACTGAAGCCGCACAAAACTACGGGCGATGGGCGGCCACAGACGCTACGCAGGCAGATACTACTCATACAGATGTGATGAAGGTCTGAATGAATGCACATTCCTTTGCCCTTCTCTATGATCTGGCAGTATATACTTAATTCATTTTCAAATCTTCCTCCTCCATTGTCTATAATTCAACATGATTATTTTTCCTTGCAGCACTGCTGCACAGTCACACATAGAGTGGCTTCAGAAATCATTTCTGAATACTTTCTCAAGTCACTGTATATTAGCTCAAATACAGCTGAACTACTTTTTGTCCTCTGTTCTCCCACTTCTTTTATTCTTCCTTATCTCACTTTATCCAATCCTGCAAGCTTTTCCTGCTGTCCCCTCTCCTCCAATCTTTTCCACTCCACTTTTTTTTTTTTACTCTCTCTCTCCATCACTCTTGTGCCCAGAAATGTAAGTGACCCATCTGTGATAGCGAAAGGTACATTAGGCATTAGGGAGTTCCCCTCTAGCCCTCTGTGTGTGTGTGTTTTTGTCTGTCTGTCTGTGTGTGTGTGTGTGTGTGTGTGTGTGTGTAAAAACTCTGTGCGTCTGTGCGCATTGTTAACAGATATCGCACGATGGACTCCTCCCAGGGGTGCCGTCCGTCTGCTTGGCCAATGAAATGCAGCCAATTACTCTGCAGGCCTCGCTGGCAGCCAATCAAATGGAAATGGGAAAGCTTAGAGATGATGATGGGGTTTGGGGCATAGCACTTAAATTGCACTTTGTTAATGTAAAGCAAAGTCGGCGTGTGCATGAGCTCATGTATCCACATGAACCAACTGATGTCTTTCAGTCTTTCTCTCCCTTCCATTTGGTCCATATGTTATTGATGATGAATGCGTGAGGGTGGATGTGAGCAGATTTGAATAGAGCACAGTGCTGCAGTGAGAGCTCACTTCTCTTTCCTTGCTGGCCAATTTGGCTTTTAAAGGAATTGCTCAACATTTTGGGAAATATGCTAATGAGCTGGAGATGGGACATGATTAACCTAGCTTAGCATAATTACTGGAGAGGAGGGGGAAACCGCTACAAGTCTTGTCATTACAGTGAAATTACCGGGTGTACCTTGTACACCTCACCACAATCAAAAATGAGATGCAGCCTATTGATTAGAGAGTTTCGAGGTGTAAGGAGGTTGTTTGGTCAGCCAGGCTGGCTGTTTCCTCTCGCTTCCTGACCTTATGCTAAGCTAGGCTAAACATGCACAACTCAAGCTCTTACTGCAACACACACACATACAGCACTTGGATAAAAATCATCTCACTTGTAAAGAAGGCAACTAAACTATTCCTTTAATACATCCACCCCCCCCCCACACACACACACACAAACACACACTTCTCCTTTCCCTCTACTTACAGTCCACTCTCACCTCTTCATCTTCCTCCCCTCTTTCCTCTTATTCCCACTCTTGCTCTCTGACATCGCTCCTTGCCTTCTCCTCATCTGTCTTCCAGCCACTCGTTCCATCCATCCATCCATCCATCCATCCTTCCTTCCTTCCCTCCATCCCTCCCTCCTTCCAGCTCCGTCCCGCTCTGTTTCGCCCTCTTCAAAGTAGGTCTCGCGGTGTCACTGTCGGTGGCAGTGGTGATGAATCACTGATACTGCCAGCGTAGTTAGTGATGACCATAACAGCTGACTGATGCATCTCTGTGGGGGAAACTATCAGCACATTATGCAGTATTGATTTGTCCTCACATAGTTGTATGTCAGAGTAGAAGCAGGGGGTAAAGTGATGGGGGTTGACATGTCTTTTGTGCTGTAATATGTCTTATCTTCTATGTAGTTGGCGAATACTAAGAGGAAAACAGCTACAAACATGTATCAATATTGTATGACTGTAATTTACAAGAAGATTTTTTAACAGAAGAAGTTTTTAACATCTGCACAGTTAAAATCAATGTAAACAACACTCAATAAATCATTACAAAATTCTGTATATATCAATCATAAGCCGCTGATAAAACTCCTGGGTTGCGGCAGAGGAAAATGACATTCTAGTCTTTATGCTAAGCTAAACTAACCACGTCTTGGCTGTAGCTCCTTATTGAATGGACAGATATGAGAGTGGTATTGATCTTCTCATCTAACTTGCCACAAGAAAGTGAAGAAGAATTTTCTTGTATGTTGTAGTTGAAAAGTAAGCAGTCTTGGCCGGGGGGCCTCGCTGGCTGTCATCCTCCCTGCTAAACAGGATACTGCTGGATGATTTCAAATTATTAACCACCCAGTTAGCAATACCCTCGCACCATCTGAGAAGGAAGAGGGGCGGTTGAACGAAGACTCAGTGAAGTGAGTCGCACTATATACGCAGTTTGCTCAGCTCCTGCAAGCGTGTAAAAATACAGTATACAGCAACATGCCGGAGGTGGCCAGGTTTAAAAGCAACACAAATGCACACACAGTGTTTGCAATCTGATATGATGATAATAATACGCATTAAAATATATATTTTAAGATGTTGCTGAAAGATAATTAAATTCTGCTTGCAGTGAACTACGGGTGAAAAGAAAATGTTATTACAACTTTTATTTTGGAACAAGCGCTCAGCGCTGGCTCAGGCAGTATGTTCAACATCAAAATATTTGCTGTGGTGTTGACCTGGCTGAGCTCATTTTCACTGAACTCCATTCATACTTTTTTCTCCTGCATGTATGCTAACTAAGAGATTAAGCTCCCTCATTGCTGTGCTGTGCTGCCGACAATTCAGCAGAGCTACTCTAATGTTTTTCCTTGAAACGTGACATTAAGATGAAAATGATTTCACCCCGGGACTCGTGCTTCCTCACGTCACCTCAGCCTGTGTTCGGCGCTGTTTTACGACTCCATAGATGTAGGTCTAGGTGTTTTGTTCTGTGTAAATCTGGCCTTTGAGGCCTTTGATTTTCTTGTTTTTCCTGGGCAGTGGGTGTTCTTCCATTCTGTTTGAGCTGAGGTTTATATTATGTTGTTTGTGTCTTTGGAATGAACTCAGCATGATACACAGCCCTCTGGCACAGACACACACACACACGATTTATAAATCCCTTTTATTTTGAGTAGAGTGTGTGTTTGTGTGTGTGTGTGTGCGTGTGCCTGTGCGTGTATCACAGCGTGACCACAAACACAAGCGTTTATTTGTGCATGCGGGTTATTTTGTGCCTTTATATTTGAGTTAATGTGCATGTTCGTGTGTGAACTGTGTGCTTCTTTCTTGTGCATTATCTCTCCTAATAAACAGTTCCTTAGATTAGGTTCACGATTTCATCTCTCTGCATCCTGTTGCCTTCCACTGAACTCTCATCTTAAGCGCTTCAGTTCTTTAAAACCCTGTAAGGCTGCACACTGAGTTCCTCCATACAGGATTACTTTATTCAATACTTTAAAAAGAAAACATGTTTCAACAAGTAATCCTGACAAAGAGGTTTCATGTTGAAATATTACTTATGTATTCAATAAAGCACCACCGTGTTGAGGATCAGGCTGTGCAGAGACTTCTATTTTATTGTGATTAGCACCTTCACTCATCCAGTGGGATTTTTTTTTTTTCACTCTCTTTTATGTTCATTCAGAAAGTCTGCCAAAGTGTGAGGTGGGACAGAATGGAGACAGGCACTGAGGAAGAGGGAAAAAATAAGTGAAGATAACAAAACAAGGAAGGAAAGAAGGAAAAGAACCAGAAAAGGGACTAGAGGAAAAAAATAAGGAAGTATGAATGGAGGTAAGGAAGGAAGGAAGAGGATGAAATTAGGAAATCACAATAGGTAGGACAGCAGTGAATAATTATGATGGTTATGGCAGTTTTTGTTTTATTTTTATAATGATGACTCTATTATGAGTGTGGAGGCTGTAATAATGACACCAATCATTTCTGTGCATGTGGCAGGTGTGAGATGCACAATATGTCAAAGTCTAGTGAAGGCAGGCATAATAACGCTGAGACAAATAACGAGCAGAGCTGTAGAGGAAGAGAGTAAAGTAATCGGATTACTAAGAATGATGCGTTTTTAAAAGGAAATTAAGGCGGCGTTCACCTTTTTGTGACCCCTTAAAACGAAGCAACGTTTTACTTGCTCTGACAAGTTCAACTGAAGGCTGGGTTTTCCCGCTTCATTTGCATGTTTGTATTTATTTGCTAATCATCTCTGGACCCCTCGGGTTTATCTTGTTACTCCTTGTGAGGGTCCTGACCCTAAGGTTAGGAACTATTGTGTCTCATCAAAATATTAGTCTGACAGACAACACTATATTACTAAATAATGATTAGCCGCAGTGGGAATTAAACAAGAAGAACATTGCATCAATTTAAATATGAAGCCATTTTTGATTTGGCTGTTTATTCTACAATTTCTGGCTAAATTGTGAAGTTATACTCCCACACTGATAACAGCCATTCCTGCTTAGATGTAAGGTTAGGTCCCAGAGGAATGTAGCAGAATATTGGCCTTATTAGAAGAGATAGGGAGTGGGTGGGAGAGGGCAAGATGGATAGAGGGAGGTGAGAAAAGACAGAGCCCCTGGATAGAGAGTTAACGAAAAGAAAGGGAGACACAGGGAGGAAGATATTGGACTTATTAGAGAAGAGAGTGAGTGGGAGAGGAGGGCAAACACAGAGAGACAACGGTAGAGACAGAGAGAGAGAGAGAGAGGGAGAGAGAGAGAGAGAGGGATGATGTTATTTTGTCAGTGTTTCCCCGTGGGGGCTCAAATGCTTGTTAAAAAGTCCTGACAGAGGAACCACAGCAACACGCACACACGCACACATGCACACATGCACACACGCACACATGCACACATGCACACAAACAGACACTGTTCCTGTTCGATAAACTTTGCATAGGTCTCTTCCTCCCTCTGTGTGTTATCTAAAATGGACTGCATTCATGCCAAAAATATTCATCTCTGACGTCAGATACAGCCTTGTTTAATAATCTGTCTGTGTGTGTGTGTGTGTGTGTGTGTGTGTGTGTGTGTGTGTGTGTGTGTGTGTGTGTGTGTATCCTCTATTGCCGCTGAAAACTGCTGTTTCCCTGTAATCATTATCTAACACAAACAAAGGATATATGCTCCCCTCCGTTCACACCGAGCAGTTTATTAACACCCGTTCTCCACAACACACAAACACACTTAAAGAACAGACACTCGTGTGCACAGTGGCACCGCGGGATCTGCTCCATGTTTAAAACACTGTAATCTGGTAAAGCCACAATGAGCTCCACGCTTTCATAAGACTCTGACAGAGCCATTTACTGAGGAAACGTACGTATGCATTTTGTAAGTAAAAGACACTAAAGCAATGTTGTTAGTGCAATGATATTTCTCTCTGGTCATTATGAGATGGAAAGAAGAAGATAAAGAGGCGTTCTTCTTGTATAAGTTGCGTGTGCCTTTGTGTGCAAATACATGCTTCTGCCAAGCAGTTCTTAGTGGGATGTAAGTTTCACTTCCACCTCCAAGAAAAAGGTGGCAATACGCATCTGTCCATCACATTGCTGTAGCTCAAATCCCACCTGTGCATTTCACACATCTGAGTTTAAAGTCCTCTTCCCCCTCCACGTGATGTTTTGTTATGGCTTGATTCCATCAGGTTGACATTATCAAACTGGTTTTAAAGTGGATCATAAAGCGGTGAGTTCAGTCCACAGAGAAACATATAATGCTTTCAGCTGGAGTGGGAAATAAACTTACCAGGATATGAGGTTTTCACATGAGCGGCAGAAAGCTATTAGATATTATTGAGCATATGTGTCTCTGTCTGACTGCTCTTCACTATGTTGATGTGTTTTGATTGTTTGACTGATCTCAATGCACTGTGCTTCTCACAATGATTACAGTTTAGCAATGCCTTTCAATTACAGTATCAGTACATTTTAAACAGCCCCGCAGAATATAGACCTTCATTCAAGGGCCACCTTTCCAACCCTCATGCTTCCTATTTAATCATCCAAAATGTACATGGATAGAAAACTTCTGCAGCAGTGTGGGATCTGATCAGGTAGACTTTTTACTGTCTTTGCATAATATTAGGGTTTAGTGCATTGCTCTATGCCAGTAAGATGAATGACCCACATGGAGGTCGCCTTGCATCGTCCAAATTAGTCTCCATAAAAGAGGAGAGTTATGGGAATTGTGAATAAAACATCACATGTTTCACTTTCTTTTATTAATTTGATATTGTTAAATAAGGAAATTAAATTCTACTTCATTAATTCTACAAATGAAGTGTTGTAACCAAAATCGAACATTCAGTCAAACATCTGGCCACCCACTCTGACTTTGGCTCTAGAAGACAAAAACCCTTTGACATAAGGTAGTTAAATGTTTTCTGCACAGTTGCATTTTGCTGCATTTCAAGTCCAAACACTCATTCCCTTCCCTTCCCACCCACCCGCGTCCCCGAGGCACAGCCCTCCGCCTCATGAGAGCACACACGAGAATGTCATGTCTGATGTCTTTGTCAATTTGTCATCTTTCTAATTATGAGTTGTGCCTCTTTAGGACAATTTTTTCTTCAGTGAAACGTCTTTCTTTAAACCGACTCATCTCAGTTTATCTACATCTCCTTTGTCCTGAGTTCGACGGAGGATATTAAAAAGTGATCTTCACTCGTTGGAAATAGCACGTGGTCTTGGTGCCAACAGTGGGCTGTTTTCACTTTCTCTTAATATAGCTGATGATGTCACTTCCTCCTGCTGAAAATGGTCAGTTGAGTGACGTCTTGCCTATTTGGCAAACATACAGAACTTACCTTGGAAAACATATGAATATGGCTCATTTCTTTAACTTGGGATGCATTCAACTCACCAAGCAGCATTTACTTCACGAAAGTTTCAACTTCCCTAATTGGCTTGTCTGTTATTCCTTTTTTTTTTTTTCTCTAAAATACACAGTGGGAGGCAGGAGTGAGTGGTGCCAGCCTATAAGCTGACACATTTTGCACATTTGGAATTTGTGTATACATCTTCTACACTCAGTGGATCAGTTTGGCACCAGTCTATCTGAGATTGTAACAGTGCCAATCCAGCCCCGCAGACACAGATACTGTAGACATGTTTTGTTTGCCAAACTGCAAAATTAAAAACCTCCACAATAGATGGTCAAAAGGAGAGTTTTAAAAACATTACAGCATGGCCAGGGTGCAAAGCCAGATTCAATATACAGTGTATGGGAGACTGCATTTTCCATTGGGTCGTCACCTCTCGTGATTTTTGGCGCCAATGACTCAAAGATACGTGTGGAATATTTACACTTTGGTGATCACAAGTGGCAGGAAATTGCTTTTTGAAGTTTGTGTGACATTTTTTGGATACAGCCATAACATGTGATATCAGTACAGAACACAAATTTGGCACACAACAAATCTCAGTCAGGTTATAGCAGACTTGGAGCATTGATACAGTAATCTGTGAGTGTGTCTGTGTGGTTTATATGGCGAGTGCTGCATACTTGGCGTTTTGAATTTGTTTCCGCAGACATTTCTCTCTCTTTTGTTTTGCTGCCGCTATTTTTATGCCTGTCTGTTTATATTTAGTAACTGGCCACTGAGGAATTTTTGTCATATCAGTGTGTTTCTCCTCCAGTGGACACTGTGGAGCTGTTAAACCCAGCAGATAACTGGGTATCTGCGGCAGATTGGAGCGATTACGTGGATAAATATGACATCCCTTACATGACAAATATACGCAGCTTTTGGTGTGCGTGCGTACTATCAGTCCGTTATCTGTGAGCGTGTACCGCACAAACTCAACACGTTGTTTGCTACGTCCTAATCTGTGAGCGTGTGTGTGTGTGTGTGTGTGTGTGTGTGTGTGTGTTTGTGTGTGTGTGATTTCTCTGTACATGTGTGTATATCATCAGACCAGACAGTGCATGATGCTATCAGCAGAGGAGGATATGAGGACTACTATTTATAACTCCCCTCTATCTCAACTTAGACACACTGTCCTGCCCTGCGGGGGGCAGGTGCGTGTTTGCATCATTGTAGCTGTGTGTGTGTGTGTGTGTGTGTGTGTGTGTGTTTGTGTGTTTGTGTGTTTGTGTTTGTGTGGGGAATTTGAGAGTGGGAAACTGTGAACGTGAAAGACAAAGTGGGAAAAGAGATGTAAACAACAGACCGTGTGTTTATGTATGAGTGTGTGTGTGTGTGTGTGTGCGCGCACACGCGCGCGTGTGTGTGTGTGTGTGTGTGAAAGACAAAGTGGGAAAAGAGATGTAAACAACAGACCGTGTGTTTATGTATGTGTGTGTGTGTGTGTGTGTATGTGTATGTGTGCGCGTGTGTGCGTGTGTGTGTGGACGCCGCTAGCTGAAGGTGTGAGTGGAAAGCAGAGACATGTCACACTTGACAAGGGTGAAATGAGAGGATATGATTGGCTGTTTTCTGATGTCATGGATCGTGAGCCGTCCCAATTAGAAACAATCATACGCTGCTTAGTCACTCCATCAGTCTCCTCTCCACCGCTCTACCCATCGCTTCCCTTCTCTCTCTGTCTACCCTGCATCCAGATCCCCTCCCTCTTTGTCTTTAATTTTATGTCTCTATGGAACTTTCTCTGTCTGCCACTCTCAGGCTAATTTGCTTTCTTTTAGCGTTTGTGTTGCTAATTCTTTATCATCGCCTGCTTTTTCAGTCGTTGTTTCTTTTACGCTCCATCTGTTACCTTACAATTTGTTTGCCATATCCGTTCCTCCCTTAGTGTCTTATTGCCTTTTTTTTCTCACTCAACTTCATTCCCAAAACTGTGAAAATGAAGCAATGTAATGGGCTATAATTGAAACATACCAGATAAGAATATGAATATACACTAGTAAAGCTTTATGAAACACAGTGACTCCATTTGCATTCCTGCTCGTGTTTCTCTTGGAAAGATAAATCTGAACAAGAGAGAGAGAGATCAGATGACAGAAAAAAAGAATGGAAGGTGTGGTTGTGGTTGAGAGCAGGAAGTTTTATTCAGTCCTTGTCCTTAAGAGTCAGTACTTGTGCTTCAGTCAAGTGCTTAAGAGAGGCGACTCTGCTCTGAGAATTATAGGTTAGACCAACCTAAACTGCCCATCTTTGGGGGGAAAGTAATGAAACTCATTCCGAGCAGTGCCGGGGATCATGCACTTGTGTAAAATGAGGATATTCAGCCCGACTTGAACCAGATCTCTTCGATGAGATGCAGTGAAAATAAAGCAAACATGGTTTGGCCTGCACAAACATGCTCAGTCTAATTTGAGTTGAGACCAGAAATGAGTAAATATTTTGCTAAGTGGAAGATTTCCATTTGGGTCCATGGTAGATTTTGGCTTCCTCCCCCCCGGGGTGCCTGAAGCTTGAATCCTTTCAGATGGGCACAAACAGGCAAAGACACATTCATACAGTCATACACACATGCACACAAACATACACAGAAAAAACACTGGCAAAATACTGAATAACAAAATACTAATATTATTCATAACCAGTGGTAGATTTTACCAACTTAACTGTGCACAAATGGTTTCAATATATTGTTGCTTTTTTTTTCATAAACTGAAGGAATATATCAGAATTCTAATATGTCTTTAATTTATAACCCTCACCCCTATAAACCTGTTGGATTATGCCAGAATACAATGCCACAAAATTCACCCAGGGGAAAACATGCAAATTTAGCACGAGCAGTGTTTAGCACAGTGGCAAAACAGACAAAAAAAACAAAAAAAAACTGCTGTTGGCAGGTGTAGATGTCAGTGGTTAAATAACCAAAAACGAAAGGAAAAAAAAAAAAACAGTTCCCATGACTGCTCTGTGCTCTGTTTGGCCCTGTGCTGGTCCCAGTCCTTTGTATATTGGAGCGAAGTGTGGGATTATCGGCCGCTGCTGTGATGAAGACAGGAAGTGACATGTCTTATAGCATGACCTCTCTCCTATCCCACCATGCTCAAGCATTGCTGCAGTTTCTACCCCATTAGAAAACACACACACACACACACACACACATACATACACATGGCTGCAGAGAGAGCCTCTGAAGAGCACTTGAGTCTGAGTATCGAGTCTGCCAACCTCACATACAGATACAATACCATTAAAGAGCACTCGCGAGTCTTGATATAGGACTATATGCACACACACACACACACACACAGACACACACACACACAAATAATTCAAACAGTGTATATCCACATTATTCAGAGGCTATCAGCACAATTGAAAAGGAAATGCTAGGTCATGCATGTAGCGATGAAATTACATACAGCACACTGATATGGTCACAAATACCACCCACTACACTCAGTCCCTGCTTTCTACTTGTATATATTTTCATTCCCTCGATGCCCTCTTTTCTCTTAGAGGTGGAAATGTGTCTACAGGAAAAGAGCTGCACAGTAACAGACCAGTAGTACCAGTAGGCCACTGGTATGTAACGGCAGTCAAAAAAAGCGGAACAAATATAGAAAGTCAATAATGTAATTGGAAAGTTTCATACACTTCTACCAGTTCAGTTTGTAACGTACATCATCAGTCACTCACAAGCTTTGACATTTCTCTGTCTTTACAGACTCATTATGTGTCAGTACTTCCATAATCATGCAATTTCCTTTCTGAATCAATGCACTGGAAGTGTGTGTCTTATCAGCATTACAGCAGAAACATTTTTTTTTTTTTTAGATCTGAGTGAAGCAGATTGAGTTCAGTCAGCCTCCTCACAGCAAACTACAGTCAGAGCCTACAGGTGAATGCTAGAGGCATGACACTACTGTAAGTGATCAGCGGTGATGACATGTTATTGATATTCACAGCAGTGAAAACAGAGAGTGGAATATTACATGTATGAAACGGAGCTGTGTGGTGTAAGCAGCCTGCAAGCTTTGTTCTGTATGTTTGCTTCAGAGAGGTGCGGCCCACATGTCAAATGTTGTGTGTAATATGTGTTTGAACTTGTGACATCAAGAGCTGCATTTCTATTGCAGTTTTTGCACGACATAGCACGAAATTTTATTTTATTTTATTTATTTATTTGTTTTTCAAAAGTCGACAAAACACAAACACAACTGATCTGTGTTTCCACTGAGTTAGGTTATGTGAATGAAGCTTGTTTTTTCTCCTCTCGCAACATCATTCGAATTAAACGTGACGACGGATTTCCAGCTGTCTGACTCTCGGGCGGAGCTGGCTCTCTGGGGGGTGTGGTACAGCAGGCGCCAAGACTAGAATGCGAAAAAGTTTTTTTTCATTTCAATTTCAAAAAATATTGTTTTCTCAAACAGTCTTAAAAACCGCCTCATGTGAACGTAGACATTTATTTTGTGACATTTTAGAGTTGTTTCCATTACTCATATTTAAGTTTTGCAATTTCAAATTGCAGATTAAGGAGGTTAATGGAAAAGCACCTAGGGATGCAGATAACATAATAAATATAGTCTACAATAAAGCTGCAAATACAGCTGGAGATTACATCAGTCATGAAGCTACCTCCTACGGTAACGGATCTCATTCATGGATTTTTTTTTTTTCTTCAAGATGGGTTTTCAACATGACTTACAGCAGCATTTAGTATAAAGGCTAATACATTTCATATAGTGTATGTTTGATCATACACACCAACTCCCACTTTTTTTCTTTTTTTTTTTTTAAGTCTAGTCACACTGTGGATGAATTACTGCAGATACACCCTGCAGGCAGTGTGTGGATGTACTGTGTGCATTTGTGTGTGTCAGTGTGTGTAAGTACGTGTGGTGCATTTGCTCATTTTGAGAGCAGGTGTCATCTTACAAAGTGACACCGGGGCAGAGTCACTTATTCTTCATTTGTCTCTTATCTCTCGTTCCAACCTTTTGTTCTGTGTCTCTTAGCCCTTGTGTTATTTTTTTTTGTTGTTTTTTTTCTAGCTGTCAGGTTGCAGCTACATACACACACACACACACACACACAAAAGACATGCGCACACAACAACCTGCAAGTCTATCACAATTAGACTGCCAAAGACAAGTGGTGTCAAGATAAGCCATGTGTGAACTCTTTGACATTTCACGGTAACCGAAATCCACACAGAGACGCACACACGCACACATGCACACACACACACACACACGCACACACACACATACGCACATATGTACACACAACAAATCACACAATAAACAACCAAAGACAAGGTACCGCTTTCCCCCTTCACACCTTTTGTGATGCTAGATCCTTTTGTCTTCCTCACTGTTTTTGTCTCATTTCACCTCATTCAATGGCCCACACCATAATGAGTCATTGAAAAGGAAACCTCCCAACATAAATGAATAGAGTTAATTTGTCCACCTGTAATGGTACTTGTCTGCTCTGTCCAAGCCCATGTCTCAGTTTGGCTGAATTAAGTGGCAAATGATTCTGAGTCAGGTTTAATGGAGTGGATATGAGTGACTCAGAGTGAATGCAGCTCTTGCCCCCCCCCCCCAGAACCAGGCCCACAGAGTTCTGCAAGCCCGCCAGTACTGAACCAATCCAATTTGGGCTTAATTGAATTGTTCTGAGCCCCTCATCCATATATTTCCTCCACGAAGAAGCTTATTACACTCTATCTGTGTGTGTGTGTGTGTGTGTGTGTGTCGGTGTGTGTATAAAAGAGAGAGAGAGAGAGAGTCTGTGTACTCATAATGTGCCAAATTTTAAATGCTCTGCTATAGATTGATATTTTTGAGATGCAGTTAGGTGATGGAAAGTGAGATAAAAAAAAAAAAAAAAGAAATCCAAATAAATCTTTAACTAAGTCTCTTCTCTCCCTCCCTTTATCCTCCTATTTCTCCCACCCTCCACTCCTCTCTCCTGTTCTCTTTCCTCAGGATGTGAAGTCGACATTCTTCCAGTTCGGCGCCTCCATCCAGCAGGAGGCTCTGCTGATGCTGAACATTATGGAGGAGTACGACTGGCACATCTTCTCCATCGTCACGTCAAAGTTCCCTGGCTACCAGGAGTTCATCAACATCCTGAAAACGACCGTGGACAACAGGTAGGATCTGTTACTTTGCACTGTCCTCCTTATTTCCACATTCTTACTGTAAGTTGTATGTAATTTATATTATTATTCTTATTTTTCATAACAGTAGCCAACAAGATGATGCAGCAGCATAAAGTTGTCACTCAAGAAGTGCAGATGTGACAACCATGGGGCACCTTTTCATTTGGAGAAGCTCAGGATAGAACTCAAATGAAACCTGTGAGGCTGTACTTAGACACAGCGGTACTTGAGTTATGCTAACATCAGCATGTTAGCATGGTTGCAGTGACAATGCTATCATGTTGACGTTGAGCAGGAATCATGTTTAACATATCCACCACCTTAGTTTAGCGCGCTAGCATGCTAACAATCGCGAATCAGCACTAAACACAAAGTAGATGAGAATGTCATAAGCTTTGCAGGTGTTTAGTCATAAATAAAGTAATGGATGAAATAAAATTCTGACCTGATGACAGCACTAAATGAAAAAGGATCACCAGTACATGAATGCGTGCACCAAATTTCACGGCAATCCATTTAATAGTTGTTGAGATTGGCGGTGGACTGATCAACCAACAGACAGACAGTCAGACACTGTGTTAGAATTGAATCTTTCATTTAATATTACACTAATAATATATCAGGAAAAATAAACAAACTAAAATAAATAATAAACTGTTACACAGATGCAACAGGAAATACCTTGCAAGCATACAATTCAGCTTGAAACACTGTCAACACATTATCTTACAGTGTTGATTAGTGACTTAAAAGTATTACATACACACATATATACATATATATATGTATATACATACAGTATACTTATATGTACAAAATGTTGTATATATGTGTGACAATATATAGTCGTAATAGAGGAGCTATGAAGTATAATTAAACTGGGCTGTTCCCCTCCCCTTCATAACCTTTTGGGTAGAATCTGTTCATTGTTCCCTCTCAATACCAACAGTTTGCACAAAGAAAAACTGAAGATAACAAGAACTGTAGGTATGTTTTCTAAGAGTTACTATTGCCAGCATTTTTCTAAGCCTGTAATCTTCTCCATTATCACTGCAAATTTCCCCAGAGAATGGGCAAGTTTTCTCTCTATAAGAATTACTGCATGTTTTGGCCTTTTTTTATATGTAGTTCAAAGACAGCAAGCCTGAAAGGATTTTATCAGCATTCTTAAAAATAAAATAAAATGAATGTAGATGACAGGTGGCTTCACTACACCTGCAGTTTAGCTGTTGTTTGCTGCACCTTTAGGTCTTTTTGACTGATGCTGTAGCTCTCCACACACACAGAGAGAGAGAGAGAGAGAGAGAGAGAGAGAGAGATGGATAGAAAACTGCAGAAGAGAGTGGCAAGCTATAATTTGTGGCAAAAAAAAGTGTCAAATGAGTGATACACGTTCAGTAATGTTGAGATGTTGGCAAGAGTAGGTGGCTGTACTTGTGATATATAGAAGCCCAGCTGAGGAGGGTCTTTTTCATTAGCAGTTAGTCTTTATGTCAAACCCAGCAGGGGCTCAAAAACTCTCTGCGCGTCTGTGTTCGGTGACACTTAGAGCTGTATTCATTACACGCAGAGTGGCAACAGGTCGTTAATGGCTAATTAAATAAGATAATAGGAATTTGTTCCTCATAACAGCTGTTACTATCAGAAAATGAACAAGCGTGAGCCTGCATATTTACAAGTCATACATGTTTAAGCCTGTGTTCTCAATGCTTTGGAAGGCAAATGTGATCAGCATAAAGACTTTGACTCTCCCAAACACTTTATTTGCTGATCTGGGAAACTACATACACACACATACTGTAGGTTAACCTCAAGTTAACTGTCCCATTTTGCACACTGAGAAGATTTGAAAACAAAAATAGAAAGAAACTGTAATTGAGAGAGAGTTTTGAGAGCAGAAAGCAAAGTCAGAAGGTTGGCCAATTAACTGGCTGTAGCAAATTCCCTTCCCATTGTTTTTCTTCTAATCTTGTTTTGTCCACATGAACCTGCAGCCAGGTAAACTGCTGCCTTTATTAATACATACAAAAAACTGTCTCCAGCTTTAAACAAGTCCAAGCCCTATTGTTTATGGTTCTTTAGATAACTATTAGCCCTTGTAACATCAATATCTACTCCATATAAATGTGTTTACAATACTTTAGCGAATAGTGGCTGCACAGATTTGTAATAAGAAAAAAATAATTTTGACATCAGTATCATCATTCGTACCCTGCAGAGGTGGATGTTGACCTTCATGTTAAAATAACAGCCCCTCATTCATGAATTAAGAAATAATTATCCCAATTACCTGCAATAACCCGTTGTCAGACTTCCCATGTCAGTGTTCAGCTGGATCACACTGACTTCGTCATGGGCAAACAGTTTTAATAGCAGTGAACCTCCATCTTTCACATCAGGAAATTAGACCGGTCAACTGAGTGAGCCAAGGCTTACTTTACAATGGAGACATATTAGCACCTGCAGCAGGGCCAGCTCAATAATGTGACGATGAAAGAATAGATTTCGGTGTTGGCTACATGCAGAAAGTGTGCTGAGCAAAGATT
Organism: Seriola dumerili; assembly: GCF_002260705.1. Lineage (NCBI taxonomy): Eukaryota > Metazoa > Chordata > Actinopteri > Carangiformes > Carangidae > Seriola > Seriola dumerili. Next base: position 921,911 of record NW_019174515.1, on the reverse strand, counting down.
TGTATCATGGACATACCTGTATCATATCCTCCCATAATTGTTCTCACCATTGTTGTCTCTCTCTCTCTCTATTTCTCTGTGAATGTGTCTCTGTGTGTCATTGTGTCTCTTTACTAGTTTTGTCATCTGGGATTTGTAGACCATCATCACTTTGGACAGCATGAAGAGGACAGCAAGTCCCAGATCACTCTCATGTTACACTACCTGTCTATTGTTAGATTCTTACACAATGGTTAACTGCTCCCACTCTTTTCCCTGTCCCACGCATCCCACTTTGTAATATACCGTGTGTGCGTGTGCGTGTGTGCGTGTATGTATTAGCGTGCGTGTGTGTGTGTCTTCTTTGTCCCTCACTCTGCCAGCTCTGCCATGAAGGACCTGTGCTCCTGACACCGCAGCGCGCTGCCAGTTTATGACATATTATGTTCTTTAATTACTAACATAACTGCCATTTCCTCTGCTTGTGCTGCTCTTTAGCCGTGCGTTCTGGGAGCTGCCGGATATTATCGCTCTGGACAATGTGAAAAAGAGCAGTCAGTCCCACTGGATGAAAAAGATACTCTACAAATGCATCATCTTTTTAATGAGCACTCCTTACTTTTGCCCACTTTAAATAACTAGAACTAGAAAAAAATCAGTTTTCCTTCATGGTTGCTCTGAACATTACAGTTGCAGCACACCGCAGAGCTAAAAATCTTTGTAAAACATCTGTCTTCAGCCACATGGTTGTGCAGGTGCAATGCAATATTAATGAGCCTATTTTCGTGCAAAAGGTGAGACAGAAGCTCACAGTCGCTAACAATGATGATGTTGATAGCACTATCCTGTGATAGCCTGTGTCACCAATTAGCACACTGACCACAGGCACTGCACCGGCCCTCTCACATTAACAGGCCAGCGTTTGTTCTCCTTGTCCTTTAGTTGTGTGGTCTTGGACCTGCTGAGCAACATTATACAGGACCAGCTTTAGCATTTGCATTCCATTTAGCCTTAATGTGTTTCCCCTGACAATACGCACTTCACACCTATTAGTATTCACGTCGCACTTAATGATATTAATTGTAATGGATAATTATAACTGCCCTTGCCAGCACCTGAGCAAAGTTAATAGTCTATTAGTTAAATATTAACATTCCTCTCTTGTCCTCTTTATCCGTGCTTTAGTTTTGTAGGCTGGGACCTGCAGAATATCATCACTTTGGACGCAGTGGAGGAAGACAGCCGGTCTCAGATCATGCTCAAGAAGGTCCAGTCCCCCGTGGTCCTACTCTACTGTTCCAAGGACGAGGCGGTCTACATCCTGGAGGAGGCTCGCTCTCTGGGCCTCACCGGGTTTGGATACATCTGGATTGTGCCGTCACTCACCACTGGCAACCCGGAAATAACGCCAGAGGAGTTCCCATCGGGAATGATTTCAGTGTCATACGACGACTGGGACTACCCGTTGGAGGCGCGTGTCCGTGATGGTCTGGGGATCATAACGTCAGCAGCGGCAGCCATGTTGGAGGAGTATGGCGACATCCCCGAAGCCAAAACATCCTGTTACGGGCAGATGGAGAAGACGACCAAGCTGCCACCCAGCGCGCTACATAAGTAAGCAAAGACAGAGTGTGTGGATATGTTTGTTTTGGCATCCATGTCTAGAATGATTAGTGAGCAATGGAGCTTTTACGAGGAGTGGAAAATAGAAACGGCAGAATTATAATTATAATGGTGATTTTGTATTTTTATAACATCTGAGAGAGGAGCTGTGTGAATGCACATGGATGTCTGTGTGTGTTTGTGTGTGTTTGTGTGTGTTTGTTTGAGTGCATGGCTTCCTGCCACAGTCTGTTTGTTTGCACCCTTGTCCCCAGTAATTAGAGACTTCCACCAAGTTTCCACCAAGTCTGCGTTCAGGATTGAGATTGAAGAATGATGCAATTACTGGATGAAAGACCAAGGGATTGAGAGTTAGAGCTAAGAGAATAGAGGAGGTGTAGGAGTCAGAGGGAGAGAGGAGAATGAAAGAGGTGAATGGGAGTTGAGGAGGGAGCCAGCGAAGGAAGAGGCAAGAAACGGAGACTGGGGTAGCAGCGGGAAGCTGCTACAAATGAGTGCTCTCCAAAATTGAAGCGCTCCTTGATGAGTCCTTCTGTTCCTCTTCTCATGTATTCCTCCATCTCTCATTCACTCTCATCTGCTCTCCTTCTCATCATGCACTCACTCCCCAGCAGCCAGTGGGAGATGTTGCAGGTCTTGCCAGCTCTGTCTGGCTCTCCATCTGGCAGAGGAGGGAGAGACACACACATCCTGTGTTTACATCCCAATATTGTGGGTTTTTTTTTTAATAATGTGTGAAATTAAAATTCTTCAGTCTAAAGGATAAAATCTGATTCCAAAATTTATTTCCAAGAATTCCATTTTGTGAAATTCAGAAATGTTGTGTGTCTCCACCGTGCTTCATCTCACAGTTAAGTTGGTTAAACTAGAAAATGAGTGAGAGGAGGAACAGATTTTGCAACCCTTGAAAGCATGTGGATGTGTCTGACATCGTCTACACATAATTTATCAATATAGTGCATCGATATAATATTGGTCCATTCTGTAAGTAATCATTCCACCATTCTTTAGTTTGCATATGTTAGAAAAAGGGTTGAAATACGGCTAAAATAACTAAGAGTAAAGCACAACAAATTGAATTAATCTGTTTTTTTCTGATATTCAGGAGGCTTAGTTGTTGGTTTTTAGCCATAATATTCAGAAAAGTTTGCATAACTTGAGATGACAATATCTCGGAAAAGGATGAAAGGCTGAGAGAGAGTGACGTAGTAAGAGATGAATAATGTAACAGGTACATTTGGAGCACTTAGTGTTTTGGCATTAGTGTACCAACAGAACTTTTAGATCAGATTAAGTTCCAGTTATTTCCTCTGTTAAACTAATATTAGTTTAGGAAGTCAAGATTGAAGACTAACATTTTCCACTGAGGTCAGTTTACAGAGAGGGTCTATAAATTTTATCTGGCCTAAAACATTTTCATGTCATTGCTCCATAAATCAAAACTCTTTTGGCTCATGTGTTGAACATTACATCACTAGTTATTTATGTGAGCAGCTAATATACTGCCTACTACCTACTGCATAAATATTGAAGATGTTTTTAGTCTGATACTCCTTCTGGCTTTCAACCAATTTTGAATTTGGGTTTTGCAGAAAAAACAAACAAGATGCATTGTGCACCGTGGGTGGTTAAGGGAGCCTGGGAGATTAGAGCATTCGCTGCAAAAATGGGGCTGGGCTGACTCTTGACTCAGCCTGTTTAGAGAGCTTAAAATCGCAGTAGTCACTGAGGTAACAGAGGAGTAACTGGCATTCTTCAGCAACATTTATGAGCTCCCACTTGTAAATTATGGTCATTTTGTGTAAAGAGACAGTAAAGTATGACTGATTGCGCCTTTAATAACCTCAGCGGGACTTTAAATACCAATTCCACACTAATGTAGCTCTCGTTTTGTCTGGAAACACAGGTAAACCAAAGAGAATTACCAAATATCCAGAGCCAGCTGACATTGTTCCCAGCATGCTCTGCTGCCTCAGGTTGTTACCCAGGTGATGAGTAGCCACAGATGGCTCTGTTGTGGGTGAGAGAGCTCAGCCAATAGGGCTTCAGGGCCAGGACATGAGAAACATGATTGGTCAAGGCTAGGTCGGGGCGACGAGCCAGCGTTGGTTGTTAGACCATCAACGGCTGTCAGGGGAGATAGGAGAACATGGCCAGTGTGTGCGCACACACACACACACACACACACACACACATATACAGACTCACAGAGGTGGACAGATGGGTTGTATGTACAAATGTACACATTACAGAATTATACAGTATTTTAAGGCTATGGTGTAACGCTGGGTCACAGTATTATAGCCCAGGCTTCATTTTAGTTCTTCTGTGGATCTACCGCCTTTTTGAAAGCAAGATGTCAATAACAGCATCATGTTAGTATGTGTGAAATTTATGTACTTCTTTGCTTGAACACCCTTCAGACTCAAAGACTGTGATTTGTGACAACACTTTGATTTACAGTGGATGCTACGCCCGTCCTTAACTGAGCCAAAAACATCTCACAATAGAGCAAAACTTAGTTTGATGAGAATAATATTGATAGTCAGTGCTGAAATCACAGAAAAGTCCGTTGCTCTGGTGACCAGTACCGTGCAGTGTGGGCTTTCAGTGAAGTTTTACCTCACTCACTTTGCCTGTGACAGCTGTGATGATAAATCCACCGTGACATATCGAAGATGAATATGTTTTGCAGAGTAATAGAAAAATAAAATTAAATAAAAACAGGAGACAAATGACCAACTAAGAGAGCTGGCCAGTGCAGCAATCAGACCAAGTGACAACTTGTGCTCCATATAAATTATGGTATGTGTATGTGTGAGGGTTTGTGTGTGTCTGTGCTTGTGTGTTAGAAACAAGAAAAATATCCCCCCCTTAAGAGAATATTCTGTCATGACCGATTTACTGTGTCCTGCTCACCTTGCTTTGGTGAACAGTGTGTCTTAAAAGACTTAAGCACTTATTTATCTGTGAGTGTGTGTGTGTGTGTCTGTACACGTGTGTGTGTGTGTTTGTTCTGACAGGTAATTTCAGTCTCTAGCTCTGATATATGAGGGTCAGAACTCAGGAAACACACACATATACACACCTACACATAACACACAGGTACTGGGTCCTGGGCCAGCTGTCAAAGACATGTGCTCACACACTACTCGATGCAACTGAAAATTGAAAGGAGACATTTCCTGACAGTTTTAGTTGATAAGATGCATTCATGCATAGAGTACTGTGCTAGAAACAAATACTCAAATTGGAATACTGAAGTTGTGTTTATATGTTGTGCAAAACTGCTGCGTGTATTTGTCATTTTCTTAGACTTAGAGACATAACCTATGAATATCTTTTGTTACAGAAGGGAAACAACTGCTCATAAATATTACATTACTGTATGATTGATTGGTAACCACCTCTGTGTGTATTTATTATTCAAACCCATATGTACATTTCTGTCAGCTGTTGATGTGATTTGTGAGAAATGCCTTTACCTGCAGCAGGTGATCTCACAAGGAATAGTGTATTTGACTAGATGGGGAATATACCTATATACCTATATATACCTATACCCAATTAACATCCGACCTGAACGACTGTATTGGTCGTTTGCCCGTACCCTGTGATTCAACCCGTAGGAGTGTCTCCTGACATGACGGTGACAGTTTGCTAAACCTTCGTTGTCATGATTACATTAATAAAAACGTTGCTAAGCTTATGGAACCGTCATGGTTTGGTTAGGTTTAGGTGTGAGAAGTACTTGGTTAGGTTTAGGCAAAGAGATAGGTTTGGGTTAAAATAACTGCACCTCCTTAAGGTTAGAGGACTTTTGTAGTCATGGTTACAGTAATAAACGTAGTTAAGGTTGTGGAACTGTCACGGTTAAAAGATACAACAGCAGCTATTGGTTTCAACATGAAACAAACAGCAGTCTCCCATGTGAAAGGCCTGTATTATGTGGATCCATCCATCCTCCCCAGTCTTGTTTTAACATGAACTTTGTTGATGTTTGTAATATATCACATGACTTCCTCTTTTATTCCCGTCATAATTACTATGGTCGCCTAACAATTAAACATTACTATGGGTTGTAATAAACTGCTGACACAGGCGAGTGTGTCCAATACTGTATGTAACAGTCACTGTGTTGACAGTAATCATGTCATGAGCATAAATAAGAAACACATTTTCTTTGAAGCAGTGAGCTAGTTGTAGTTCAAGTGCCTGATGCTTAGTCTGAAGTGTCCATCAGGCACTGTTGGGTGTGCTTTCAATACAAGACTGCGGGAGCAGCAGAACATTATCCAGTAGGTTAAGATTGGAGCTCCCTCATCTGATGCTGATGACAGCCAAGGCTGCTTGGTTGTTTTGTAGGATTACAAAGACCAGTATGGAGAACAGCAGTAAGTATTGAAAAAATAGTTGCAAAATTTTGGAGGCTTCTTAGCTTTTAGCTCAGAAAAACTTGTATGTATGGACAATCTAATAGGCATCTAAGCTAGGCTAGTTAGCTAGTTTATTTGGTGTTACCCCCCCCCCCACTATGATTAGATGTAGCTACTGTCTTATGTAGTACAACAAACTAGTTGTTAAAATGTTAGAGCATCAAAACTGATTTTTGAATTACAGACAACAGGTCAGAAGAAGTCAGTAATTTAGCTTTCACTAAGGCAGCTGTGACTAGTCTTAACTAGCTGGATGTTGTGGTTTTCGAGAATTACACATTTCTATAACACAATTATTTCCATAAGGTAAAAGTAACCTAATAAAGTCGAAGTATGGTCTCAATTTGACCAGATATGTAGTTACTGCATTTTGGCTTTATAGGGCGCAATAGTTGTCTGCATTGTGTTAAGCAAAAAGTGTGTGTGATTGACAGCTTGTGTACTACATCTTAGAGATAAAGGAACTATCAAGTTGCTTTTGGTTTGAATACTCAGAGAGGAGAGAGACCGGGAGACATGGGAGGGAGTTTAGTCAGTGGCAATGTGAACTACTGCAAATCCCAACGCACAAGAAGATTATTAATTTTTCATCAGAGGGAAGGATATCTAAGAAGGTGCTCCACTGTTGTGCGCTGATTCCTGTCCTAAAATTGGATTTGCATATTGAAGAAAACCCATGATATTCTAACTGAGCTACAGTATAAAGGATCCCAGGCCAATACACACATAAAACCCTATTGTGTGCAACAAAGGAAATGCTGCTGAGGTAGCTGTGTGGACACATGTTGCATTTTATGGTGCGACCGCAAGCTTGGAAAAGACAAAATGTAATTGTTAGCATTAATCTTGTGCTGCTGAAACTCCAACAAACAAAATAACTGCACAGACACACACACCAGGGACGACAGGAGGGGCAGACACAGAGCTAAGCTAGCATCTACTTCACCTTGTACAGTCATCATTCATGCCACACTTAACACATGCCACCTGAGGCTCAGTGTGTGTTTTCAAGTGACTGCCCACCCTTGGGTCCTCTTAAAAGACCTAAATCAGCACTGATAGCAGCCCCCCCATCCTTTTTTTAGACTCCCCTCCCCTCTGTCTCTCACAGCCACAGCCTGCGTGTGTTTGCTTTTGCACTTCATAGATCATGAGTGCTCTGACATTATACATCATTGCTTTGACTGCCTCTTGTCTTGATGAAGGATAAGTGTCTCTATCTTTGACACCCACACAGCATTATACAGTTCATTTGAACATATTTGTGGAGACACTTTTCCCTGCAGTCGAACCTCTTCAGATAAAATGTGGAGTCTTTATCACAAAGTAAGACTGTTGTAAACAAGGGGAGATCCAGAGCAACTCAGAGTAAGTGAGCACTTGAGATATTATGTCTTATGTGTCAAGAGCCCTCTGACAGGGAAGGACTAAGGGCTGCTACCAGAGAAGATGGGTGCTGTGGATTATGCTCTGTGTAAAATACAATGACCCAGTATATTTGGAAATGTCATTGTCTTTTGTTATTAACGTCATAAATGCTCTGTCATTGCTCAGAAGCGAAGGATTAAGACAGCAGCACAAATGCAGAGTATCTGGCGCTTGCTGCTGTAATGCAGTGTTATGTGTCTGCTCTTACTTGCGTGCTGCAGTGTATGTTTAGTGCTGGTTAACTCTGGTGCAGTGCCCCCCCTCCCAACGCAACCCCTTTTACTCAAAAAAAAAAAAAAAAAAAAAAAAAAGGGAAAAGGGGGGGGAAGAAAAAAAAAAAAAAAGAGAAAAGGGGGGGGAAGAAAAAAAAAAAAAAAGAGAAAAGGGGGGGGAAGAAAAAAAAAAAAAAAGAGAAAAGGGGGGGGAAGAAAAAAAAAAAAAAAGAGAAAAGGGGGGGGAAGAAAAAAAAAAAAAAAAAAAAAAAGAGGAAAGAGGGAGGAAGGAAAAAAAATAACACAGAAGATATTTTTATCCTAACTCTGTCGAGGCTTAGTTCTCCTCCTCCCTCGTCATACTTCTCCTCTTTCCATCTCCCTTACTCAGTCTTTCTTATCTTTATGCTCTCTCACTTTTTTTTTTCTTTTTTGGTTGCCCCTTCTCCGCTGTCTGCCCCCCCCCCAGCCAAATGAATGGAGAGATTACTGATATAATGGAGGCTGGAAAGTGAGAGGAATTGGATCGCTTTACTATGATCTCAGTGCTACAGGAGAGGAAACATTATGTGGAGAATTGTTGAGGTGTGCAAAGTAATTGTCGGCGTTCCTGTGTGTGTGTTGCAGGGATGTTCATTCAGGGTTATTTAGGGTCATCTCCCGGCATACACTCTCCAGTCTGTGTCCGTATCCTAGCAACGCCCTATCAGGTCCACCTGTTCAATGGGCGTCAGCCCAAACATACTTGCAGACACGCACACACATACACACACGATCTGCCCATCCTGTCTGCATCCTGTTCTTGCAAATTTGTGCACTGTTATACTATTATGATGTTCATTTGGAATCGGTTTTGAAACAAAATACAGAAGGGACTCGTGTTAAGAGACAGAAGGATTAGCTGAGGTCTGAACATCTTCACCTGCTCCACCTTACCTGCTCCAACAGGAAATAATTTTGTTTACTGATTGACCTTACAGGATGCCCCACTCATATTCTTCTGACATCAAGCATAGGTTTCTACATCGTTAGATTGACATCAAATGTTTTAAATTGGTGCAGTAAAAACACTTTCTTTGCTGGATTGTGTCAAAAAGAAAGATGCCTGAAAACAGAGCAAGAAAATGAATCAAATGAACAACAAAAGAGAGCTAACTGTAAAGTATACAGAGGGAAAGAACAGCAAAGGCTTCCATTGTGTGTGTGTGTGTGTGTGTGTGTGTGTGTGTGTGTGTGTGTGTGTGTGTGAGAGAGTGTGTCTTCCACATAGATGGTTGCAAAGCGCAGAATGGGCTGTTGTCTAAGAGAGCAGCCTGGGCGCTGGTATTGATCCCATCCCCTCTTTCTCTGCTGTAGTCGCACATAATTGGGTTCAGCGCAGCATCTCCTGTCCAATCAAATGGCTTAATACTTCTCACCTGGTTGCTTGCAGGCCAATCAGATCATTTTAATCACAAGACCCACTCAGTGCCCTTATCACTGGCTGATTTCATCTGGGCATTGACTGGTTGTGTGTGTGTGTGTGTGTGTGCATGCGTGCGTGCGTGCAACACAAGCATCAATTTAAAAGGACATGTAGGTATTGTGATACGTTGCCACACACACAAACACACATTACACAGCCTTTTTCATCCTTGTGACTCAGTATTATAATTGGTCCAGACTGCTGGTTTGTGTAACATATGGCATTAAAGCTGCTTTTTATGTAAAAGAACAAGCAAAAGGACATCCATTATCCCAAACTGGTAACAAATTGCTTACCAATCAATGATTTTTTCTGACACAAATAATAAGACTCTGTAAAAGCATAATTTTACGACACGCTCCTGCACGAAACAGCTCACCTGCTGTGGCTTTTCAAAGACACATCACATGTTCTCCCATACATCCATTTTCGGAATTTGCCCCGTCGGCATGCCCCAGCCCCAGAATGGAGCAGAAGAGGAGGAAAAGAGGAGCCGTCTCTGCCGTGTTGTACATGACCGCTGACAGAAGGACTGAGGGAGACAGAGTGGGGAAGGACAGCCATGATTAATGTGGAGGCTATGTGGACCCAAGAATATCTTCCCACTGCCCTCCATCTTAGCTAATGTGACCTGCCATATGGGTCACTCATTACTGTGTGTGTGTGTGTGTGTGTGTGTGTGTGGTGATAGTATGGACAGACTATCGCTTAAGGTACTATTCATTTTCACATTTTCTTTTTTTTTTTTAATTTATATTTCTGGATCTAAGCACACACTGCTCTGTTATTACTGACAATACTCTTATTCAGAAGTGATACTCACAGGTTATATACACGCACACACATTTTTGGATTCAAATAGATTTTATTATCCCTCAGCATTACAATTTAACTCTCCTGCCCAGTTGCTTTTTATTTTCTAGAATGTAATTATAATGAATGAAATATGACTTTACAACTTTCAATGCAAAAGAGCTTGTGTGAATATTTCAGGACAGTAATACTAGCAGATTGTAAATTGACTTTTTCTCATGCTAATATAATTCAATATCCCCTTTCCTCTGTTTTTCCTCGCTTCCATTCATTTCTCTCCATCTCTCAATCTCTGATTTTTCCACCTTCCCCCCTTCTTCCTCCTCCTCCTCATCTCTCTCATCTATTATCATCTTCTGCCTCACTACTCCTCACCCCTATCCTCCTCCTCCTCTCCTTTCACTCTCAGGTACATGATGAATGTGACATGGGATGGCAGAGACTTGTCATTCACTGAAGACGGCTACCAGGAAAACCCAAAGCTGGTGGTCATTGTTCTCAACAAGGACAGGGAGTGGGAGAAGGTACGTTTTACGACTGTATCTTGGTTTGTGCTTGTATGTGCGCAAAAGTGTAACTGCATATTCCTGTGTGTTCACAGAGACACAGAGTTTATGTTCACCTTAATATATTTATTATTATACTTTATTCTACACATGTTGGATTTTTAAGGTCATCTTAAATATTTTTCAGACTTTTTAAATATTATATTTTTTATAATAACTTAAATATAACTTAAATAAATTAAGGGTTAAGTGTTTAGCATTTCCTTCCCTTTACCTGCCAGTAAAGGGAAGGAAACAACAATTAGAACATTACATAGGGAGATCTAAAATAAAGCAAGTACAATTGAAGAGTGCAGTGAATAAATAAAATGTGTTTGTTTGTTACAACAGTGGGGGCCGGCCCAGTAAAAGCAAATGTGACTGAGTGACTGAGTGATAAGGTTACACCAGCCTGCTGTGGGACTCATAACTCCAGTATTTCTAAAAAACTCGCTGTCCCTGACCTTTGTTCTTGTGTTTTCCTCTGTGTTTATATTTGCTTTTGTTTATTGTATATTTCTCTGTGTTGCTTTTGCATGATCAGTACTGTTATCATTTCTTACTATTACAGTTTTTTATGTTTCCTGTTGTCTTAATCTATTACCGACTGACACATTATTTTCTTTACCAAAAAACTAGCTTATGCATTGCAAATACAGATCTGGGGAGCTAGCAGTGATAACCGTGGCGGCTAAACAGATAAAAGAGTGCTACCTGTAGAACCTGAAAAAAAGACATCGCAGTACTGCTCACAATCTTTGACTGGCAAGTGACCTCTGAGAAATACACTGCATAAACAAAAAGAGCAATAAGTGCTGAAGACCAGTATTGAAAATGATACTTCTGTCTCATCATGCAACATTTGATGTTGATCAACGAGCGCAATTACCAACAAGTTTATAGGTTTTCTTTAACTGGTTAATGTGAGGAAGCGTCTATAAAGAATGGCCACTTTTAATGGCTGAGTATTCTAGCCATTTTAATGGACTTTAAATGGCAGCAATGTATCTTTATACCTACATCTGGCTTCCTCGTGCAGGCTTAAATACCTCATATTTAATGCCCCACTAGCTCATAGCTCAGAGTGGGTGAGGCTGAGAAGACAAGTTTGAGAGAGGAATGGCAAAGGAGAGAGGTGTGGCTAAAGATAGGATTTGGATAAGGAAGAGAGGGAGATGGATGTTGTCTTTTCTGTCTTGTCCTTCCTTTACATCTCCCACCACTTTTTGTCTCCTTCCTCCCACTGCCTCCCTCTCTCATGACATGTTGAATGCTTCCTCACATCTGTCTTCTTTCTTCTTCCCTCTTCTCCTGATCTTCTTTCTCTTCCTCTTTACTTCTCCTCTCTGCCTCCGACTTTCCATCCTCTCCTCCATTTTTTTCCCTGTGTCCCTTTTCCTTCACTTTTTTCCAAAAGCCAGATAATCTGTACACTCTGTCTATCTTCAGCTGTGATTGCTGTTGTGGTCTCTGATAGCACCTCAAACCACAGTTAATGAAAACCTGAGACCTCCGTTATTGGGGTGGCAAAGGGTCACTGCTCTTGTGTGTGTGTGTGTGTGTGTGTGTGTGTGTGTGTGTGTGTGTGTGTGTGTGTGTGTGTGTGTGTGTGTATGTTTACCCTTCTATACAGGTTATTGACAGAAACACTATTCAAGAGACTTGTGCTTCAACCAATCTGGTTTTTATTCAGGTCACATCTGTGTGTGTTACAGTATTCGGTTTAGTTTGCTGCAATCCGCACAGTCTCCACCCAATCTTTGAGAATAGCTATTTCATATTTCATACTGACACACACACACAGACACACAGAGACACACACAGACACACACAAACACACACAGACACACACAAACACACACAAACACACCCTTTGTCAGTGTGCTGAGGGGAAGTAGAGTGTGTTGTTGTAAACAGAAAGCCTGTGAAATTGATCAGTACCACTTCGCTGTGGTGCAGAGAAAGAGACTGAAGGCAAGAGAGACACGGAGACCCAAAGTGGAAACATAATTGGGAGCTTCTCTTTCTATCTCTCTCTCTCTGTCTCTCTCTGTCTCTCTCTCTCTCTCTCTCTCTCACTATATATCTGAGTCTGGTGCAGCCGTCCCACCCATGCACCAGAAATCAGCGGCGCACAGAGAGAGAGAGACTTCCATGATGATCAAGAGATAAAAATTCAGTAACTGCACTAAAATATGGATATGCACTAAAAATATAAAATGTGTCCCCTTGGGGCAGAGGAGGAAGAGACAGGGAGAGGAGAGCAATATGGAGCGCTACCGAGACGAGCGAGCGATAGAGACAGATGGGCCATGATAGCGAGAGCAAATGAGCACGAGAAAAGGAGACAGAGAGAGAAAGAGAGGGAAACAGAAGAAGAGAGAGGTGGAACTGAGCAATCATCATGTGTATGCTCTCCCCCTTTTCATCCACTACAGGTGTTTAGCACTCAGGTTTTCAAAGCACCCGCACCTGCTGTTCTCTGCATCACACACATGCAGTTGGTAAGATGGTAGATTTTTGAGTTCTGGGAAGAAGTGCTTTTAAAGTCGCTTCACCTGTTTGGCTAGCTGTGTATGGTGTTGGGAATTTCTCATCAGTGAATTAGTTTTATTCAAAAGAGGCGCCGATTGCAGCTAGTCATGTGGGTGTGACTGGATCCAGTGTGGCATTATGGGGGAATTATCCTAAATTAAACTGTGAGCTTGAAAAATGTGCTGAATAACTGCAAGCAATGAATTAAATCAATTTTGATGTAGTATCAAGCAGTTTTAAGACACACATGCACACACACACACACACACAAGAGCGTGTGGTTGTATTTGTGTACATGCACTCACTTTATACTCATAAATGTTACTTCACTACAGTTAGGTTCTTTTTTAAAAAATCACCTGATGTCCTAATTTGCTTATTGGAGACAGTTTTACCAAAAGTAAAAAAGTAGCTTGTTTAATAGAATTAAATGTCTGGAGAAACTGTGGATATACGCCCGCTCCATAATCAATGACATGGCAGAAAAGATGATGAATTTTCTTACTGTATTCAGAGTTACAGTAACTTCAGCGACTGAATGAGAAAAGTTTATTTACCGATCAGAACCAGGATGTTATGTTTTATTCCTGCTGAGTAGATGGAGTGTGTAAATTGCTTCAGGAACTGCTGCAGTGTTAGCAGCCAGTTCACAAAATAATTATTACAGACAGCATGGGATTTGTGCTTGGAGAATCACAATATGGAGAGCAGACAGGCAGAAAAGCCCACGTGTGTCCACACAAACACACACACACACGCGCACTTCCAAATTGACGCGCAAACATGCGCATGCATTTTCTATCCAGGCAGCACTGTTCTCTGAATCTTAATAAAAGCGCTTCACTTTAAGGAAAGATGTCTAAATCCATGCATGCAGTTTTCTCTAGCTCCTCCACTCTGTCATCTTCTTTCTCTCTGCCCTTGTTTTCTCACACACACATACAGACGCACACATGCACATGCATACTCGCGCACACGCAGGCGCACGCACACATTCACACATATAAACAGAGCGAGCGTAGGAGAGGGAGAGCAGAATCCATTTTACCGACATAATTTTGTCTGACAGGAGTGACAGATACTGTTTTATGACTGAATGGGTTTCTCCACGCTATTAGGAACTCATTCTCCCATAATGCAACTTGCCACAGCGATAACTCTCCCAGTGAGACTGGCACAAAGAAGGTGCTCAGTGTAAGAGCCCCGACCCTTGTTTTTCTTTATTCTTTTATCACTCTCTCTCACTCGTTCAGCCAGGCTCTAGTTTATTTTAGCCCTTCATTGTGTGTGTGTGTGTGTGTGTGTGTGTGTGTGTGGGTGTGTGTGTGTGTGTGTGTGTGTGTGTGTGTGGGTGTGTGTGTGTGTGTGTGTGTGTGTGTGTGTGGGTGTGTGTGTGTGTGTGTGTGTGTGTGTGTGTGGGTGTGTGTGTGTGTGTGTGTGTGTGTGTGTGTGTAGGTCAAAAACACTGACAGAACCAGTAAGAGAGAGCGGAACGTGCGCAATAGTTGAAATAGAAAGCAAGACGTTCAGGAACAAAGAACAAGGCCTTTCAAAATAAAGATAAAGAAAGACGAGGAGGAGAACAGAGAGAATAGAAAAAAGGAGGGCAGGTTTGAGCTGACAAAAGAAAGAGTAGTAGATGAAACAAAACACCGCTCTTCTGGGGCAGAGTGTCATCTCATCACCAAGTGGCTCTAAATCTGTCGCAGGGTGATGATGCGATAGGATTGCTGCCATGGGGTGTTATAATGCAGTAATCCCACAGGCCCTATCATCATAACCTCCCACTGGCCTCACTGTCACATTACACGCAAGCACATGCACTACTTTTCTGTGTTGTGTGTGTGTGTGTGTGTGTAATATCTGGTATGTCATACGGGGGAGATTCAGCATTCTGTTTCATGGCCGGTCGATAGAGAGAGAGAATCCTCTCTCCTCCTCTCTGGGCGTTAATTTATAACCCCTCTTTCTTTAATTAGAGAGAGGGGGAGACAGGGAGGAAGAGGGAAGAAGAGAGCAGGAGGACAGGAAATCAGAAGAGCTGCTGAAGTCAGCTTCTTCTTCCCCTCCTCCACCACCTCCTCTTTTTTTTTTTTTTTTCAACTATCTTCTGAGTAGAACATTTATCTCTCCTCAGACTTTATTGACTCATCCTACCAAATCAGGGCTACTCCTCAAAAGCTTAAATAATGATTGAATGGATCAAATTTGAGTTGTGTGTGTGTTGTGTGTCAGTGCTGTATAGTGATAGTTAAATGTGCAACAAGTAGTGAAACCAATCAAAAAAGTATAGTTAAAAAAAATGAAGAAATGAAGAAAAACAAAAAATTGAGCTAAAAGTGATTTTTCACACTCCCAACATGTGAAATTACGCATTATGTTCAAACACCAGTGGAGTTTACATATCAGCATTATTGTTTGAGCCCACGCTCTTGTCTATTCCATTCCTCTCTGACTCATCTTTGTTTTTGTTTTTATTTTTTATTTTTCCGATTCGCTTTATTTCTGCCACACGAGCCTTGCCTTACTTATTATGCACACATTTACATTACCAATCCCACTTCCTAATTCACCTCCCCACCCCTTTAAAAGACACACACACCTCACACACACACACACACACACACACACACACACACACACACACACACACACTCACACTACGCGCGTGTGTGAAGATACGAACACCGAAGTCACTCACTTGTGAAATGCAAAACAGCTGGGGTAAGACAGATAGACAAATGCGGCCGCTCCCTGGAGAGTGAAGGTGACACACAAGGAGCCACACACATGCCACCTCAGTGTACCGTCCTGCCCCCCCCCCCCCCACACCTCCTCAACACAAACGCCTACACACACACACACACTGAGAGATGTAGCCGACAGCAGAGTGAGCTGTTGACAGTGGTGCCTTCTAAGAGCGGAGAAAAGACTCTAATCCCTGTCAGAGGATAGAAAACCACTCAAAGCAAAACAATTAAAATGCTAATTTCACTTCCTCCTCTCTGCTCGCCTGTTAATGACTTAGCCAGGCATGCAGGATAAGCAACAACATGTGTGTGTGTGCGTATATGTGTGTGCGTGTGTGTGCGTGGGTAAAAACCACTGTCCTGTGGCTCCAGGGTCAAAGGGGTTACAGATTACTGTATACGTATTACATGTGTGCTTAACTTTGTTAGATCCTATTTTATTCACACACACACAAAACACACACACAAAAAAAAAAAAGTCTCAACATATTTCCATTTGTCATCTGTCTAGAAATCCAGTCGCGAGTCTTCGCATTCATGCCCATGAATATGTGTGTTGCTGAGTGTGTGCAACACACAAAAAAAAAAACTTGGCTCTAAGGTCATCCACTTCGCTCCACGCCACAGCTGTGTTGCTGTGAGGAATAAAGAGAGACAGACGAGAAGAAAGAAAGGCTTTGGAAATGGAAGGAAAGAGTGAGAGCGAGGTTTTGCCTTTTCCCGGCTCCTGTAACATTAATAATTGAGAGTTGAGCAAAGACTCGCTGCCTGCTGCTCTCTCTCTCTTTCTCTCTGACTCCCGAGTCTGACAAAAACATACGTAAATAGCGTACACACACACACACACACACACACACACACACACACACACAGGCACTCACATACATTCATACATTTGCAGACTGTTGAGAGTGGGTAAAGAGCATCCATAGGGGAATTTGTGACATCACTGCTCTGAAAACTTTCTGAATTATTAACAGCATCACAGCACTATCATATCATACTGCCCCCCCCCCCCCCCCCATCCCCCTGCCCTCTCTTTCTCATATATGTTTGCATTCAGAGCTATAATGTGCAGTGTATTCCTCTGTGTGCATTTTGTCATGCATCCCTACACACCGTGCTTTTAATCTGTTATGTTGTACCCACAGTCATACCGGCAGCCACATTTATTATGGTGTGTCATGTATTCTGATTTGTATGTATGTGTTGTAGGGAACACATGTAACATTGACATCTCCACTTCCTGTCTGCTTTGAGTTATTTTGCAGCAGACCACACCAGCTACAGGTAAAGAAAAGTAACACACTGTGTTTCTCCAAATGATGCCATGTTATGATCAGTGACTGGTGGACATATTTTTCCCACCACTTCCTGTCTGCTTAAATTTGATCTGAGGGCTGAGGGATCTAAATGTTTAGAGACGCTGTCTTTTCAGTGTGAGCTCATGGGTGGAAATCCGACAACAGCCAGCGCCACTGTTACAGAAAGTGCCTTCGGGCAGATGCTGACTCCCAGCCTGCTCACTAATTATAAAGTACTGGATAAATACCTCAAATGTAAATTCAGCTGTTCTAGTTTTTAGCAACTTAACAGCCTCGGTGAAGGTACCGCGCAGCTTGCTTCTCATTTCACCTTTTATTCCCCCTTCTCCTCTCCTTCCCTCCAGATGGGAAAACTGGACAACGGCAGCCTGACACTGAAGTACCCGGTGTGGCCGCGCTTCAACTCCTTCGGTGATGCCGAGCTTGACGACAACCACCTGTCCATTGTCACTTTAGAGGAGAAACCTTTCGTTATAGTGGAGGACGTGGAGAGGCTCACCGGAACATGCATGAGGAACTCCGTCCCCTGCAGAAAGCATATCAAAGAGTAAGTTGTCTGTATATCTATCTATCTATCTATCTATCTATCTATCTATCTATCTATCTATCTATCTATCTATCTATCTATCTATCTATCTATCTATCTATCTATCTATCTATCTAAAAACATTAGAATAAGTTCAGAGAGGATGCTCAGATCAACAGTACAGAGAAAATGCTGTAACAACACTTGACTGAACAGATGAACCTGACCTTTTACTCACTTTGACATGATAAACTGTCTGTCATTATCCAGTGTATTATCAGTTAGAGTGTGACCTGCTCGCCTCAGCATGAAGCTACATTAACCTTAGCTGAATGCAGTCAACAGCTACCCATCCTCAGTGTTGAGCGACCGTTCTAAAAAATATGACGCAGAGTGATGAAATAAGAAATTCGCACAAATCGTTTCATGCAGTGGTATTAAGGGTTCACGGCAATACACACATTTGTTGTACAACACAGTAACACTAACTGAAACTCGCTGTAACATTGGCCTGATGCCATCGACTAAATTATCAAACGAACAGGTAACCTGACGTGTCCGAAAATGTGGGACTGAACATGACAGAAAATTAAACTCCATTTTACATCATTGTAGTTGATAATCAGAAGGTGATGAAGATTACATTTTCTGTGCGTGTGCTCTCTCTCTCTCTCTCTCTCTCTCTCTCTCTCTCATGAGCATGGCAAGAAGTGCAGTGTGCGATCTATGCAGCAGCGTCTTTCCTCCCCCTGAAAATGGAGGCGACTGCTGAACTCAGCAGTGTACTTCCTTCCTCACCAATTTTCTCTCTAATGCCCAAATATCTAGCCTCCTCCTATATTATGTTCTTGAAGTACACAATCACAGCGAGAGTGGCTTTCACTGCGTGTGTGTGTGTGTGTGTGTGTGTGTGTGTGTGTGTGTGTGTGTGTGTGTGTGTGTGTCACTGAGGGGCTTGAGTGCTACAGAATCAAAGCATGTAATGGGTTTTCGGATAATTTAATATAATTTTTCTCCACTGGAACACAGACACTCACGGACATGTACGCTACACACTTTGTGTCACTCCTATCATTACATACATACATTCATGTATACAAACTGTCTATAACTACTACACATCTGCACACATGCCTACACACACACACAGAGCTGATTAGGCGGTAATAGGGTCCCAGGGAAGAGGCCAACAGAGATTTTCATCCAGAATCACTGTGAAGTAGGGCGGAGGATAAAGCATCTCCAAGGAGGAAGACAAACACACAAACTCATATACACTCTCTGTTGCCACATGTCCACTCACTCACAGGCCAATGCATCCGGGTGCACTCCTCCCTCCCACAGCGCAATTCCCACTCAAGCATCCATAGTTTCCATTTGGAGAAAGAGGGATAGATGGAGGAAAGGGAAGGGGCAGAGAGAGGGTGGTGGTGGTGGAGGGGTTGGATGGGGGGGTGGGTGGGTTGGGGGGGTGGGGGGGGGGACGACAATCCATGCATGCGGAACCAACAAATTCACTCATCCAGGCTGGGCCTAAGAACAAGCCATACTCGCACTAACACACACACACACACAATCACACATATACCCACACTGCCCTCTCTGGAGACCCCTCAGGCCCTGTAGTGTTTCTATATCAAGTTGGCCTGGCAACTTCACAAACAGCCCTCCATAACATCACATGCTCTCGCTGCCTGATCTGTACTATGGTCTGCCTAAGTGGGTACACTGTGTTCATAAATGCAGCTATTACAGCTCTGGCCTATATGCTTGCTCTGCCACTGCCCTGCCAGCTGAACCTGCCAGAGAGCTGCTTTACTCATCTTTGTTTTGTTTCTATTTTTATATATCATAGATCCCATGCACAACCCCCCTCCCTGCACCACGTCATCATGTAGTTGCATTACAGTGACATGACTACGTTTTTGTTAATATAATGGTAAATATGATATATTAAGCTTAAGCCAGCCGTGTTTCTTTGTTTCTATGTGTGATTAAATTTCAGTTCACTGAAGTTATTGAATGCTTTTTGAAGTCGCACATACGGCATGCATGGTGAACCACAAGCCTATAGGGCATCTACAGTGGTTAAACAAATACACGTCGCATTACAGGAGGAGTATTTTTCAAAGTCTTTCTTTTAGATTGATGAGGAAACACAACCCATAATGGTAATGAATTAGCCTGATTTTGTTGACACATGGCATGTTTGCCAATTAGCTTATTTATTTCATTTTAAATTAGCTCCAACAGCTGCTACAGATACTCTCTGGTTACATCTGTAGAAAATCACCCTGGGTGATTGCGCAACATTTCACAAAAAAAAAAAAGAAAAAAAGAAAAAAGAAGTCATTCACAACTGCTGACAGAACAGGTTTTTCTTTTCTTTTCTTTTCTTTTCTTTTTTTTATTTTTTTTTTTATCAAATGAACCTTTTCTGTCTTGTGTGAAACTATTAGACCATAAAGAGGAAATTCCTTTCTAGTTTTAAGACAGGAAAAAATTCCACTTGGGATGACGTTCATTTGACAGATCGATGGTGACTAGTGAGGAGATTCCACAAAAAAAAAAAAACGGCTAATGTTTTTTTTTCCGGCGCTCCAGAATTCCTTCAAAGTGACAGAGTTTCTGCTCTGAAGGTAACTGCAGAGTCACAGCCGCATGTGTGGAGGGTTTTTTTTTTTCTCACTTTCCGTCAAGTTTGTGCCCAGGTTGTTGTTAAACTAAAGGGCGAGGCTATCTTCTCCTAATTAGCACACATCTAAAAGTTAAATGAGAGTCCCAGGTGGCTGAAAGTTGAAGTGCGCTCTTGTGTGCGTGTGTGTGCGCGTGAACACTGTCTGAACTCTCCTGCTCTGGAATTCATACACACAGATGGTACAAGGCTTGCAGATGCAGTGCCGTCACAAACCCCTTCTCTAGAGACGCAGAGAGGTAGAAGGAGAGAAGAAGCATATTTTTTTCAAGTCTTCTGATGTCATTTCAGAGTAAAACAACTTCAACTTAAAGGTGAAAAAGTCCCAGGGTGACATTTGTTCACTGGTGCATTCACATAAATTTAACAAGTATGATGGAGGGAGAGGCAAATCGTGTTTTGTTTGTTTTTAATCCAAAGGGAAGATAGTTGACATATCTGAAGTTGCACAAACTTCATCAAGATAAATATAAAATTAAAACATGGATTTACATGGTCAGTTTTTTTTTCATGCAAAGAGCTGGTACGTCTAATATTCAGCCCACACACTGTATGTTTAATGTGGACTGTGTGAAATGTTCTGTTCCCTGCCATTTTCTCACATCTTCTGCGACAGAATTTTAACCAATGATGCTGCATGGTTTGAAGCAGCAGCTGTTCAAAGTCATCGCCTAATGAGGTGTCTGTGTGTGTCTTGTTTGTGTTTCTGCAGCAACACAACAGAGGCTGGTGGGACGTACATCAAGAAGTGCTGCAAAGGCTTCTGCATCGATATTCTGAAGAAAATTGCCAAATATGTAAAGTTCACCTATGACCTGTACCTGGTAACCAATGGCAAGCATGGCAAGAAGATTAACAATGTCTGGAATGGGATGGTGGGAGAGGTAAGGTGAACATGTCTGCGCGCGTGCGTGTGTGCGTGTGTGTGTGTGAGAGAGAGAGAGAGCGAGAGTGTGTATGTGATTCAACTAACTCAATCTAAACCAGTGTTCAGTCAATAGCGACCCATGGAGTCAGATAGCAGCCAGAATCAGATGGCATCCAAATGTGTGTGCAAAGATATCAGAGTATATACATATCATAAAAGTCAAAGCTGATCATAAATAGCAGGTATAATTCACATACAACTTGCTGTATATGTAACCAATTTCAGCAGAGTTTCCTTTACGAAGCATATTAAAGAAGCGGTAATACTGAATGCTAAAATGATGTATTGATCACTCTTCACTTTTAGTTTGTAGGACATTTGAAATGAGAAATACAAGCCAAGGATATTCTTGCTCCTTATGCTCCAAGAGAAGCTTTAAGTGTTGACTTTGCAAAACTTTCACAGGGTGAAAAAAAACAAAAAAAAAACTAACTAATTTTCATCTATGAGGCTTCTGCACCAACTGTAAATGCTCAGAAAGTAAACAAATCTTAGCTACTCCTGCAGAAAACTCCTTTGCATAGCTTTAATTACCCGACTCAACTTGAAGGTAAAGTCCCAGAGTTCATTTTAACACCGTAAACTTTATAGCCGTCCATATATTTTATGGCAGACTTTATTCACTTTAGATGAAGTTCATCTGGCATTCATCTTATTTAGCGGTGACGCCCGCTTGCGTGTAGATTATATTGATTAACAGTCAACCTGAGATTAAAAACCTTAACGATGTGCAATCAGTGAAATTCACATTCTGGTGCATGGGTTTATTTTTTGCTTTTATTTTCGTTTCAGTTTTTACTTTACTATCATGAGAGATTAATCTGCAGACGCTACATGGAGTTAGTGGACTACTAAAGCAAATAACTAAATGGCTAACTTGTAAGAATCAGTGTCAGTTTCCCTGTGTGTGTCTACCTGCTCTCTGTGGCAAGTTGGTAAAAAGTGAACAGGGATTTGAACAAAGGCAGTAATGAGTGCAGTGTAGCTTCATCAGGCAGTTGTGTCTTTCAAACTTATTTTGATGGTTTGCTACATTTGATTGTCTTTATTGTGAAAAACCTAACTGAATACCTGAAAAATATAATGTTAATTTTCTTCTTCTCCCTCTTTTCTTGTACTCCCCCCTTTCCACTCTACCTCCCTAAACCTTGCTTTTCTACCATTTTTCTCTCTTCTCCTTCTGCGCATCCATCTCTTCCCTTCTCCCTGTCCTCACTCCTCTCTCTTCCTCCATCCCTAATCACTCATCCTCCTCATCCATTCATCCATCCATCTGTCCTCCCTCCCTTTATCCCCCTGTTCCTCCCTCTCCTCCTCCCCTGAAAGGTGGTCTATAAGAAAGCCGTCATGGCCGTCGGATCTCTGACGATCAATGAGGAGCGTTCTGAGGTCATCGATTTCTCCGTCCCGTTCGTGGAAACCGGGATCAGCGTCATGGTCTCCCGTAGCAACGGAACCGTCTCCCCGTCAGCCTTCCTCGGTAACTGTCACAGAATAACCGTTGGCTGGGTTGTTGGACTCAGGAGAGAGTCTTGTTTGCTTTTTGCGGTCTGTGTGAGTGCAGAAGGATATTTGTTTTGGGTGTGTGCGTGTGTTCCCCAAGATACAGAGATGACAACACAATTCAGTTCCGTTACACAGCTGTCAATACTTGCTCTTTTATCAGAGGGATTTAGTTCGACTCCTGCTTCCTGCCACAATGACTCTCACTTACCTGAGAGGGACTTAACCGCAGGATATTAACCTGAGTGACCACGGATATCTCCGTTACGGCTGCTCAGCCACGTTGACTTGATGTGTAGCATTTCAGCATCAACATCCAAGCTCCTGCACTCACATATAAGACGGCACGTATGACTGCATAAAAGTGCAGAGAGAAACACATGCATATGCCAACACACACGCAGGGGGATAAAAGACACACACGCAGGTACGCACACTGACATGTATGCAGCATGCAGTTAGTGCTGTGAAAGTGGCAATTATACGGGCTTAGCAGGAAAACTCCATAATGGCTGCTTGCCAGCCCACACACACACACACACACACACACACACACACATACATATACTTGGACATGCACAGTGCAGTGCTCTCCCATACATTAGAGTGGGGTTTAATCTCTGCAGTAGTGTTGTGAGCTCAGAGGGAGGACAGGAGTGCTGACACCAGGGCTTCCTATACTGTACACCTCCTCACACTGTCAAATAGGAGGTGTGCCTGTGTATATGCAAGTGTGTGTGTGTGTCTGTGAACATGCAGGAGTCAGCTAGTTATCCATGCGGTTCTTTCCCCAGTGTGTGTGTGTGTGTGTGTGTGATTGATTTATTCATTAAGTTCATGGAAAGACAGAAAGGGGGTGAAAATCAGAAAAAAAAAAAAAAAGTAAAAATTTAACCCAACATGTGTTAATGCTTAATCTCTTTCCTCTTATTTCTCCCTCTCTCAGAGCCATTCAGTGCATCAGTGTGGGTGATGATGTTTGTGATGCTCCTACTGGTGACTGCAATGGCTGTTTTCATGTTTGAGTACATCAGTCCTCTGGGCTTTAACAGAAACTTGGCACAGGGAAAAGGTGAGCATCAGCCTTAACAGCACACGTCACAAGATATTAAGATCTTTTCCAGATTTTGTATTCTTTTTTTTATGTCATCTTATCTTTCTCCTAATTGTCGTCTGAACCATCTGTCATTCTCTCCCCCGTCCTCTCTCTCAGACCCCCACGGCCCTTCCTTCACCATGGGCAAGGCCGTGTGGCTGCTTTGGGGTCTGGTCTTCAACAACTCTGTGCCAGTGCAAAACCCGAAAGGCACCACCAGTAAGTTCATAGTGTCTGTGTGGGCCTTCTTCGCTGTCATCTTCCTGGCCTCCTACACTGCCAACCTGGCCGCCTTCATGATCCAGGAGGAGTTTGTCGACCAAGTCACCGGGCTTTCTGACAACAAGGTAAGGGCGAACAAATGGGAGATATGGTTTGTTGACTTGACTGGCTGGATGGTGGTTTCTTTATTAGTTGAGGATTTAGCTTGGAAAAGAAAATGACAAACCACACCTTGAAAGGTTTGTGTTTGCATTTTGGTTGCAGCCGTGGAGTTCAGTCACATATTTATTCCAAATGGCTCTGAGGCATTTCTCATTTTTAAAAGCTCTGGTCACCCAGTGGGGATTTTGGTGGATTGACCTGTCAACCTCTCTGTGCCCCTCAAAGGCTTAAAGTTCCAAGTTTAACAATGTTTTCTAATACATTTTACTCAGAAGTGGATCCTAAGACAAGGCTAGCTTTGTGGTGGTCATTTTAGATAACAAATATCCGTCTGCTGCAAAAGCAAAGCGTACGTGTAAATGTGCCATGCATAGAATAAATGCTTTATATACATAATGACAGTTAGTACCTACCATTTTATGAAGTAATTCAAGTGTCTGTAATTACAACCTCACCAGTAACATCTGGCAAATTGCTCTGTCTCATTTCGGATACTTCCATGGAGTGCACTGTCTACACTATGTTCTTACTTGAGTAGAGCGTGTTGGATTGGGTGTCAAATCGAATATCAAGTCGAACGCGGTCATTTTGGACTTACCGAAAGTGACAATCGCTGCTATTAGCTAGCTAGCTAACATTTGTGTCATTGTTCACTTCATTCTTCCAACAACAGTATAGTGATACATAATGAAAAAAATAACACAGTGTGTATGCATGTATAACTGTTGTATGATAAGATGTTCACTGTTGCAACCATGGCAACAGCTGCAGCCTTCTCGGCTGGCGGTTTAACAAGTTTGAAAGCGAGGGGACAAGTGTGGAAAAGCCACTAAAAACCATTCACATTTCTCCCCAGACATTTGGATCCACATATATCAAATATTTGGAATTGTGTTTGGATTTAAATGCTCAAGCCATCAAGACTGGACATGCATACTGCATACTACATTTGTCATTTGGGGGATGAAATATTCCACACATATCTATGCAGGTATTTTATCTCTTGGTCTTAAATGGTTGCAAAATGTAGTTTTCCTACATTGCTTCCCACACCACTGTTGTGCCATAATGTGAAATTATTACACATGTACAACTGTGATAATAGGCACTGAAGTGAAAGAATTTATAGACAAGAAAGGAAAGATAAGAAAAGTAATATAGAAAAGTGGAAAAGGAGGTCATGTAGGATGAGGAAGCTAAAACATCAAAGGAAAAAGTCAAACTAAATGTAGAGAAAAGAAAAGAAAAACAAGACAAAGGGGTAAAGAGTTCCTTGAGGAGAGAAGGACAGATGTATAGGGAGACGCTACCAAGGAGAGAGTGTTTGAGAATGATGTAGAGGGTTTTGACAACATGCAGAAGGAGAGGGGGGGCAGGGGGAGGGAGGGAAGAAGGGGTACAGCAACTGGCAGGAGGTTGACTGAGGAATAGCGAGAGGCCAAGACGCACAAGATGTTACAAGACAACAGGCGGACAGATATGGGCCAGGTTGACGGCTGAGGTGGGGAGAAAGGAACGGCATGAGGAGGGAGAAAGCAAAAGAGATACGGAAAGACAGAGAGGGTCAGGGAAGAAAGGAACCAGACAAAAAGGGTAAATGGCCATTCAGACAGATATGCTGAGCGAGGCTGGACATCGTGACAACTGTGACCGGCAAGATGATGAAGAAAATTCCCCACTGAGATCCCTGACAGTGAATACTCCTTTAAAAACTGCTTCAACTGGACCACTAGAGGGCTGAGACACTGCAGAACAAAGCCACAACAAAGATGCCTCAGACTACATCAGCCTATCAGGTTCCTTTGGTTAACATGTTAGCAAACAGTTGCCCACTTACACACCCAGCAGACGCAGAGCAACATGGTCACCCCACTGCAGCTGTGTCTTATCACGTAGATGTAAGGCCAGTATTTTTAGTTTAAGCCGCGGGTTGGTCACACATCACTTCAGAACAATATTGCAGTGACTTGAGCACTCTGTCATTTTTGCACTGTTTCCATATAGTGCACAGCGTGTGTACAGTGTGCGACTATGGTCCCACTTACAGAAACACTAATTGGATTGGTTGTTTTTCCAACCGTGGAAACATTACATTGCATTACACTCAGCAGATGATTTTTTTCTAAAGCAAGTCTGCACATACATTGGGTTTTTTACATATGTATTGGAGGAGTCCCCAGAAAATCTCAATGCAAATGCAAATACATTACATCATTGAGGCACCAGTGGAAATACAACACAGCTTCCTGTGGCGAGGTACAATAAAACAAATTGCTGGTAAAAATGTAAAAGGATACACTATTTGTTCTAATCTTTTTTTAAAAATAGGGAGAAAACAGGCAGCCAGTCAGTTAACAGGTCTACGTTTTTTTAGGCTCAACAACCAACACAGACTTCTCTGTACAACACTGCCTTATTTGCCTCTGCTTGTTGAAGAGGACATGCTGTTCTCAACTGTTGATAGCTGAGCACGTCTTTAGTGTCACAGACTTTAAGATTTCAAACTTGAGCTAACAAGTGCTGTGCTGGGGTTGTTGCAGTTTGTCATAGTGACATGATAACAGCAGCGAACAGGTTTTGGAACTTCCCACTTCGATCAGTCTAGAAATCTGAAACACAAATCCCAGATAGAAACAAACCTCTTGAGTTCAGTTGGTTCAGTGACATAAATACAGTAATCATTAAAGCTTCCTTTTTTTTAATTCCTAAAAATGTGTCAAGATTCATCCTGGAAAAAAAAAAAATATTGCTGCTAAAACTACTGCTGGAACTACTCATGAAATGTTTTAACCTGCCCATTTAGGCGAGGTGAGATTTTACAGGCAATAACAATGTATTAATGTAATGACTATGTGCTTAAAGAGAAAACATCTCACAACTTACTTTTTACTGGCCAATTTCTACTACAACACCAGTATCACCTTGTTATATGACTTTAACCATTGATCTACAGGATAATGTAGTGTCTCTCTCTTTAAAGTGCTGAAAGATGCAGTGTTACCACTTTACACCATTTAGAGCAAGGTATTAGGACTGCGTTTAAAGATTGGCTGTAAATCCATTTTCAGATTCAGATCCTAGCTTCAAGGTTTCTGTGGATACAAAGAAAAATCCAATTTAAACAACAGAAAGTTTAAGGAAAAAGATTACAAGCTGATCAACAAGTCAACACTTTGCAGTGACACGACAATACTGCTTAAAACCAAAATAATAATGAAGAAAATCACACACAAGGTCCTTGAGAAACCCTGCTTCAAGAGAGATACAAGAGATACACACACACACACACAACATAGACAAAGACACAGTTAGACACACATACAGAAGGGAGTCCTTTGCTTATATAACAGCAGAACTTGCATAATAAGGAGATAGAGCGGGTTACAGGGGAGGAGCAGGAGGAAGAGGAACAACTAAAGAGATGTGGGACAAAACGAGAGAAGAAGAGAGAAGGGTAGATAGTTGGAGAGGAGGCCGGATGAGCTGAGGTGACGTCATGGCAGTGGGATCACACTCGGGGTCGCATGACACCCTTAAAGGTTTCTCAGACTGATATATTGACATCTACAGTGTATGTGTCCACTGTATATGTCTGTATGTTCCATTTGCGTTTTACAATTTACAAATTGAGCACATAAGGATCTCTTGGTAGAAAAAGTTGGGAATTCATTTCCATCGTTTGTGAACAAAATCTCAATATCGACTCTGTAGTTTTGTGAGAGTGCGATGCTGTCGGTCATGACCACGAAGCGGGGCGGTGAGTACTCTTATCTCCACCTGTCCCCCTTCGGCCTCCGCTCTTTCATTTTCTCATCATCTCCACATCAAGCTTTCATTAGCAGCAGCTGGTGCAGTTCTCAAAAGCCCTTCACTGGTAATTATCCAGCAAGAGAAGAGCACTTCCCCAATCTGCATTTCCCCAGCCGGGCCTGGCGATTCCAACCGGCGATGCACCCCCCCCCCCCCCCCCTTTTCACATGTGCCCTATTCTGACCTTATAGTTACAGCTCCACCGTAAGAGAGCTACAAAGGAGCGAAAGATGAGGGGAGGAGAGGGAAACAATAGGAGTTACTGCGTGAGGAGACAGTGTCTCCAGGGGCCTATCGCTTGTGATGCTGACACACACACTGCGTGACATCACCGCTAACACATGCACATGCACAGTAGAGTTTGACTTATCAACGCGCGCCCTCACCCTGACCCGGTTACACAATAGAGATGTACATGTGTGCAGACAGATACATGCATGCGTGAACATCTGTAAATATTTACATATGTATTATGTAGATACATCACATAAACAATTGAAACTCTGGCAATGTAAATACACAGATGATATTTACAGATGTGTAACATACAGCAAGAAGAACAGCAATGCTAACACTATGCAAATAAAATCCCTTACGCGCTGCCTTTGCATTGAGTCACTACTGTGTTGTATGAATATGTGAAATCAAAGCAAAACAGACGTGTATATGAAAATGGCATCAAATATTATTTTACAGAGCGGTTTTAATAATATTTAGTAAAACCACTCTTCCTCAATGCCAGACAACATCCTCACACACTCACACACACTTTGTGGTTAGAGTGGAGCTCATAATACACACTTCTAATTGATAGGGTTTGTGTATTTCTGGCACTGAGGGCAGATTGTTACCGCAGTGCTTGAGGGTAGGTTGTTATCGCAGCGACAAGCACACTACTACAAAACCCTTGACCTGTACACTGACTAGATTATACCTGAGAGAGACGCGGGGGGGGGGGATGGAGAATTAAAAAAAGGAGGAGACAAATCAGAGATGAAGTGAAAATATTCCAACAAAAGGAAAGACCTTTGTTAACAACCCAGTGTTGTGATTAGTTTGCGGTACAGATTGCGTGGACGGGTTACTTTTGTGAATTTCTCCACCCTGTGTGGTTGCTGCTATTACCCATGGTACAACACAGCTTTTACAGATACTGCATTTCTATTCAGTTAAAAACAAATGTCTGACACTGGTAAATAATAGTCCCAGGATGTAATGCACACACAGAAACACAGGACTTTGTAGTGATAAAATGATGAAATTAAAAAAATCTCTCTGTGATACCAAATATTAGAAAATCCATTAGAATTATCTGCATTTGCAGGACATGTTCAGGTAGGAAGACATGATAGGAGCTAACAGTTTATATGCTTCCTGATGTACATGTACATTTCTTTTCATTGTATAACCATGAAGGTTGTAAACAATATACAGTGTGTAACAGGTTCATGTAACAGTGTATTTGATTAAAATTCAACTTTGGGCTGTTTCATTGTGGCTTGTATGTAAACCCTTGTTGCCCATTTTAAAACTAATCTAATGTGATTGACCCTGTTTTCAGTTGCAAATATGTCCTTTGCAATTTTTTAAAGCCTAATCTATTAGTTCTTAAACATGGAAGAAGTAACTGCAATGAAACTAATCAAGAGTTTAAAGAATCACAGGAAAGTCTTTTGCTTCTCTGTAACTCATCTCTTATCAGTAGGGTTTCATTGCTTCTCTTTGTGTTTATTTTTAACCTTTGCTGTTCCCTCTGTTTTTCCTCTTCCTTCTTATTTCCTCTCCATTATTCTTCTCTCCTCTGCCACAGTTTCAGAACCCGTATGCATACTCGCCTCCGTTCCGCTTCGGGACGGTTCCAAATGGATCCACAGAGAGGAACATCAGGAAGAACTACCCTGCCATGCACCAGTACATGGTGAAATATCATCAAACTGGCGTCCAGGACGCACTGGTCAGCCTCAAAACAGGGTGAGGAAACAGTTTGTGTGCATTTTTGTGAGTAAGCGCACTGATCTTTAGTGATCCATGATCAATTTCTGTTTGACTAATGCAAAACTGTTCCTTTGTCTACCTGATTTTGTGTGTGTGCAAGTGTCTGTACCTACACATAAATGTGTGTGTAATTGCATGTCTGTGAGTGTACTTGGTGTCACATGTGTGTGTGACAGCTCCTCTGAGATTGGGGATGAATGGGCTTCCTCATTGGGAACAGCAGGAGCTATTTTTAGTACTGGTCTCTATAATGGGACTGGTGGTGATAGTGGTGGTGTGTGTATGTGTGTGTAAGAGAGGGAAAGGGGGGAGGGTTATCACACGGATAACCAAGGACAGATTGAAAGAGTGGAGCACTTTGAGAGGGTTGGATGGATAGAAAAGTGGAGGTAAAGACGGTAAAAAGAAAAGGAAGGAGGAGAGGCAGAGGGGTGACTCTCATCACACCATCACATGGGAAAAAGAGAAAAAGGGGTGGGGTAGGGGGCCAAGGGCAAAGTATCTGATTGGAGGAAATGATGAAGGATGGAGGGCAGGAAGTAGGGGCCAAGAGACTAGAGAAGAAAGTGGTAATGGAATGAAAAGGGGGCCAACGGAAAAGGGAAGGGAAAATTGAGGGTAAGAGAAGGGAGTGGGAAGTGAGAGAGGGGAAGCAGACTGGAAAAGAAGGGGGGCGTCAAGGAATGGAGAGATGGGAGGGAAAAGAAAAAATGGTAAAGGTAAAGGACAAAAGGTTGATGAGATGATATGACAAGAAGTTATTTCTGATTGGTTAATGGCTATGGGGTGGGATCCAATCAGTGCTCTCAGCCCAGAGGACAGGCTGCCTCACGGGGATGGAAGAGAGAGGAGAAAAAAAACACATACACACACAACAAATAGGATATGATTCATGATCCATGATTTTTATGCAGTTATGTCTTCCAGCTCATTCTCTCTCATCCATAAGTCATAAATAAACTGGATGTAAATACAAAAACAGCTTAAACCACTCCAGCCTCTATAATACTCTCCGCCTTTGCTGTTGCATTAACATACAGCACACGTGTAAACATGCATACGCACACACAAATACCTCAGTAAACTAGTGCTACACACACACACACACACACAAGCAACATGCCTAGAAATAAAAGGAAAATACATACTCTTGTATATCTGTGCACACAGTCGGCTGCAGGTGTGTGCAGTCAGTAATATCCTCATTGATAATTCTATTCTGTGGTATTAGTACATGAGCAACAGTGCAGCGTTCAGCTGTTTGAGGCTCGATGGCTGGATTAGCTCTCATCACACATAATGCTGACAGGCTTTACACACAGAATCTGTTACAGCCACAAGAACCAAAACTATGCACAGGGCAGCCGAATTGATTCGGTTACATTTCAAGAACGAAATTCCTCAAAGTATCAGATTATTTTTTATAAGTAAATGAATGATAACACATTAAACCGCTGCAATTATATCTGGGACAAATATACTGCACAATGCCAACAAGCTGCAAGTGATCAAACTGACACAAGGACTGTGAAAAACGGAAAAAAAGAAGAAAAAAAAAACAAAACACAGCCTCTTCATTCATTTTCAATGAGACCCCAGTGTTAGCACAGTGGGGAGTCCAAAAACAGAGGGCTCTGGCAAAAGAAGTTACCTTTGTTCCAACGTGCTCCATTTACCAGTCAGAACCATGCAGAAGTACACACATTGGAATATCATGTACTGTGAACCATACAGCACTCCGCAAATTAAAATGTTCAGCATGCAAATGTAAATACATGGAGCAGAGGATTTGTTGCCGCTGTGACTGTAACTTTGCAGCAGAGTGGTAAAATCCTGCCTCAAGCCAAAGAGTCTTGGCATCTCATGAGCCTTCAACCTGAACTGTTTGCATTTCATTTTCTGTCTGGTAACACGTAGCCACACCAACACAGCCCCTTGAGTTTTTATGACGCAGTGCTCTTGTCAGTCGGAAGACAGCCTTGCATGTTTTAACTGAAACAGTTTTTTTTTTTTTTTTTTTTGATGTGCTTGGGGTTTGAGGCTGTGATTTTGGAACATTTTTGCACATTAAATGTCCTGGCAAAAGTTTCAACTCCTTAAAAAGTTTCTATGTGGGCAAAATGGATATACAGTACTTGTGAAATTACTGAATTAGTGAAGTCATTTTGGATTAGGATATACAATGCGGCTCTGTTACAATGTTGTATTTGAGTCTAGATGGTTTTTGTGCTGTAGTTAAGTTGACAGGTACTGTACTGTACTGAGGGCTTGTCCTGTAGTGGTGTGAAATGAGATTCAGAGTCACACTAAAAGCTCATTCTGCTGTGTTAAAGACGTCATTCAAAGGTATAGAAGGAAAGTGCCAAGGAAATCTGTGTTGCTATTTTTTATTCAAAGATGTGACACATCAGCAATGGCCGAATCCCTCTCCAAGCCATTAGAGCTACAGTATGTCTGGCTAGCGTCCGCAAACATGCACGCACAAATCCAAGCTCACAGACATGCACCAGTGCACAACCACATCTGCGCAATCACACACATACTGAAGCATACACACACACACACACGTCTGGTTCCCCACGTTTGAACACACAGCCTGCGTGTGGATGGAGCCAGTGCTGGGTTAAGCTAATTACACAGCTAAACTATCGGCTGTGAGCCTCCGTTAGAGGGCTGGATCTGACATTCAGTAAATGCCAGCCAGTCACTGCACTATTAGCAGGGCTCTCCGCGTGTATATGTGTGTGTGTGTGTGAGAGAGAGAGTGTGCGAGCTCGGAGAGAGTGAGAGAGCAGTGGTTAGTGACAGCATCAGTTACATTGAAAATGTCAGTCTGAGTCTGGGATCTTTTACGTTCTACTTCGCAACCTGCTTGTTTGTGTGCGTGTGTGTGTGGACAGAGGCAGAACGAGAGTGAGAGACAGTGTAAATGTTTGTGTCTGTTTGTGTGTTTGTTTAGGTCGTCCATGTGCCTCCAAGGTCCTATCATCAGTGAAGCGTGCTGTATTGAACCGCAGCCACTCCCCACTGTGTCCTCTATGTGTTTGGTTATGCTTGGATTGCAGTCCTATTGGAGATGATTTAACACTTTAGAATTGATCCACAAACAACACATTCTGAAAAATAAGCCCCTCTTCTGCTGTCTGTCTCCTCCTGTGCACTTCACTCTCTTTAAAAAACATTTGAAACCCCTGATGCTTTGTCTTCATCCCTTCCCTCTGTCTGTTTTCCTCTGTCTCTCTCCTCCGTTCTTCTTTCTCTTCCTTTGCAGTAAACTGGACGCCTTCATCTATGATGCTGCAGTGTTGAACTACATGGCCGGCAGAGATGAAGGATGTAAGCTGGTGACCATTGGCAGCGGGTAACTAGAGCTTTAATTCCTTAAAAATACACTTTCAGTGTGGATTGTCTGCAGGCCTTGATGTGATCCTGATGTGTGATCCAAACCACAATGTAAGTTGTGTAAAGGGTTTTTTTTTTATGTTTGTTTAAGGTTACACTGCACAGATGTATATTCAAGCTACATGGATTCTGAAATTGTAATTTTTTTATTGGACAGAGGTTTTGTGCCATCACACATATAGAGTCTTAAAGGACAAGTTCATCATTTTGGGAAATACACTCTTGGTCAGGAAGTCACTGGTCTTGAAGATGGAGCCTCTGTGATGTCACCCATAGGTTTCTGAATAGTGGCTTTGAAACTAAGAGTGAGCTGCTCCACTGACTCCGCCGTCGCCATCTTGGTAGTGCTTGACTCTGCCTGATTCCCAGCTAGCCTAAAAATGGGTTAAGAGGTGGGGCGTGTGTGGAGCTGAGACTTCGGTGCATGTCGGTTTGTGGCAAGCATTCAATCACCCACCTGTCACTCAAAGTGGTCAGGGCCTCAATTATCCATAACTTTAAGCCTTAATAAAGTTTATATGGATGAGTTTTATACAAATTTACTCCCATTGTCGTTGTCATGAAGGAGGAAATTAACAAGCGGCAACCTCCGAGCCAGAAAAATGAAGCCAACACAGAAGTAACAAAAACGTGTACAGCATGGTACAAAAAACAGTTCGGTCTGTACAGCTATTTTCCTCCTTTATGACAACTGTACGGGAGGTGAATGTTTATGTAACTCACCAGTTTAAATTTTATTAAGGCTTAAAGTGCTGCATAATTGCAGGTGTGCCGCTTTGAGTGACAGGTGGATGAGCGTATGCTTGCCACAAACAGACATTCACTGAAATCTCGGCTCCACACACACCCCTCCTCTTTGCCTATTTTTAGGTCAGTCGGGAGTTAGGCAGAGTCAGGCACTGCCAAGATGGCGATGGCAGAGCAGCCCACTCTGACCTTCAAAACCACTCTTCAGAAACCTATGGGTGACGTCGTAGAGGCTATGTCCATCTTTATTTATTAGCTATAGAGATTAAACCATTTTTTGTACCAGGCTGTAAACATGTTTATTTCTGCTGTAAAGTTGGGCATTTTAACATGGGAGTCTATGGGGATTGACTCTCTTTTGAAGCCAGCCTCAAGTGGCCATTCGAGGAACTGCAGTTTCGGGCACTTCTGCGTTGGCTTCACTTTTCAGCCCCGGAGGTTGCCGCTTGTCGTGAACACAAACTGTCAGGCACATAACCTCTTCCTGTTTGATGTTCTTACACTTTGGTTTTTGTACGGTGTAAAGAAATGAGATACAACGTGTTGATGAGTGAGCTTTAGAGGTGCTGGTAGGTGGATTTTATTACATTTGGACAAAGACAGGCTAGCTGTTTCCCCCTGTTTCCAGTGTTTATGCTAAAACTAAGCCAGCTGCTCATATATAGCTTACAATCATGAGAGTGGCATTGATCCTCTCATCTAACTATCAGCCAGAAAGCAAATAAGTGTGCTTCCCAAAATGCAATTTGATTGCAGTTTAATGTGTCAATAGTGTCAAAATGTGCCTACCTTACATTTTCATTCCCCAAAAGCATTTGGACATTCTCATTGAAACATATGTAAATTTGGTTCTAATTTTGATTATATTTGGATAGGATAGCCTGCAGCAGTCACTCTGCAGTAAAAGTTAATAAATATGAGACACTTGGAATTTAGATATATAATAATAGAAATAAATAAAATAAATCTCATACAGCTGCTGTAGCTGTATGAGATTATTTATGGCCAGGGACTTGGGCTGCTTGTATCTGGGATCAACCAAGAATAAATTTAAACAGTTTTAGTGTTTAGTTTCGACTGAATATTTTTGACCCATATTTCCAGTTCATGACATTGATGTGCATCATTACTCATGAGGTATCTCCTCAAAGATATTTTGAATCGCAGTGACACCATCTGCAGATATAAAGTTTCAAATGTGTGTTTTGTGTGTGTGTGTGTGTGTTTGTTTGGACGTGCTTGTGTTCAGGTACATCTTTGCTACCACTGGTTACGGCATTGCTCTGCAGAAAGGGTCCTACTGGAAACGGCAGGTGGATCTGGCTATCCTGGCCATCATCGGAGATGGTGAGAAACACACTCACACAGCGTTCTCGTACACAAATTCCGAGTGCATGAAGCTATCCACGAAGGCAAAAGGTTACATTATTCCTTGGCAGCATTGTAAATTCATGCACAGGTACTTCCACTCTCTCACACACACGTGCACATCTCTACTGCCTTGTCTGCTGACAGCACAAAGGGAAAGCGGTGAAGTATAAATAGTCCTTTGATGTTATTCTGGACACAAAAGGCTGCTCTAAACAGAGGGCAAAGTGTGTAAGTTATTCTAATATATTCTTCTTTGCAGCACCAGATTTGTACGTGTGTGTGTGTGTATATACGCATTACTCTATCTGAATCACCACATTCCTTTATTACAGTAGCTTCAGAAGTTCTTACATAAACAATTTCCTACTGCAAAACGGAGAGGAAAGCAAGACAGCTCGAGCTTTTAGTGACAGATTCATTTACATTTTACATCGAAAGCATTTTGCTGATGCGAGTGTTCACAGCCACTCACATTAAGTGCACTGAAGTTGATTAAATGAACATTGGTGTCACAATAATCCTCTCTAACCAAATCTTATCAGGGCTGCAGAGCATGCAGGCCACACTCCATTATATTTCATGGCTGGATAATCTTTGACAAAAATCAGACTCAGTGTTTTTGTTTGGCTTTGTCTTCTTCTCCTGATCATTAATCCCATCCAGTCTTTTCATACTTAGCTGTTTAAGCATGGCCTTTCAATGTAAATATACACTGAGGATGTTTTAAATCTGTATTATCTTTCCAACATGCTGCTAACTAATTAACTAGAATAGGTTGAGAGAAAAAGAGAGATAGAAAATGAGGAAGAGATAAAAGATCTGCAAAGAGAGAGTGTGACAGATCTAGAGAGAGAGAGGGAGAAAACACAGTGAGGGAGAAAACACACAGAGATGGTGTGACTGTGTGATGGCCAGAGTGAGGTCGAAGGGAGGACGAGACGGGGAGCACGGGATGAGAGGAACACGAGGAAAGAGCGCGTGTCAGGTGGAGAGCGAGCGAGAGAGAGAGAGGGAGGGATGGGGAGTGAGAGGAGGGCAGGTTCCTTGATAGATGACAGTGACTCGGTGTCTTGGCAGATGCTACTTGATCAGATAGACACAATGTGGGTGGAGAGCATATGGCTTCCCGCGGACAGAGAGGAGACAGGGAGAAGATGTGGCTTCTTCGGGGGAAGAGTGGAGGAAGGTGAAGAACAAAGAGACGAATAGACAGACAGACAGAGACAAAACAGGCTGTCTGGGATCACTTGGGCTGGTGAACACATGGCTGAACCAGCGGCAGGTCCCATTTTGACGGTTAAAGTTCCCCTGCAGGCACCTTTTAAACTAAGTAAAGATAATCTGCTTTGATCAATATTTCGTTTAACATGGTTTTCCCCCACATAAAAAGTGAAAAACAAAAAAGTCTGAAAAGGGGCTGGAAGCACATCTACGCTTCCTTCCTCACTGAGAAATTCTGCATCAGGCCAGTAAAAGAGCAGTGTGCATCAAGATGGTTAGCGGAGGAAACATCAGAGAGCCTCAGCCACGTTTGAGGCTCAGTAAGAGCCAGACCAGAAACGGCGACTAGCAGCCGTAACAGAACGGTAAGCGTAGCTAGCATCTTTTAGATTTTTATGTTGTTTGATAGCTTACTAGCTTGCAACTGGTAGCTTCTGACACAGTTTTAGTGGTTGTCCTAATGCAAACTCTCACTCCCTGTAATGGCAAGGTTTCGGGTTTCTTTTGCAGCCCCCTCGGGCAAGTTGATATGATTGGTTCCTTAAGTTTGTGACATATGAAACCTTGTCATTGGTTCACTGCAGTTCCAAGGTGGAAATATGCAGTCATGGTGTTGACTGCTTATTTCACTCATCTTGTATCATATGAAAAAATAACCCCATGTGGACATGTTAACAAGGTGTATAACTTAATTTTCATTGAAGAGGGTCTTACATGTTGTCATAATATACATATAATGACAATACTTTGCTTTCATATCCTGTTGTGTTACCAGTACCTGCTTGGCAATATGGAAATGTTCAAATTTTGTACTCTTCCCACCTGTTAATCCTAGTTTCAGACAGCGCTATCCTGATCAAATGTGTTCACCTTGGAGCAGTGACAGTCGCCCAAATTCATACGGTTCGACAGTGTGGAAAGACTGTGATCTGTCAGAACTAAATATGATCCAGTCAGGGTGAGGAACCGAGGAAGAGTTATTTCAGGGTGCAGATAAGCATTCTGAAGAAACTTGCATTAAGTGAGTGTCCTGAACCAGAATGGATTTCGTGTTTGTGGTTCATAATAATGTAATGGAGAAGATAGCATCTCAAAGCTGCGCTCATGTACTTTAAAATAAATGTTTTTTGTTTTGTTTTTTTCATTCATAGGTGCTTCAACTAAAACAATTTTAAAAGCCCTGAAAGTGTGGATGAAACTTGTAGAGACTTGTGTTCCTGTGTTCCAGCTGACTGGCCACCAGACTATTGCCTGAGCCGCCTGGCTGCTGAAAAGAGAACAAAATTTGAATTTCAGCAATACTTCCCCCCCGGAGTCAGAGCAACAG
Organism: Seriola dumerili; assembly: GCF_002260705.1. NCBI lineage: Eukaryota > Metazoa > Chordata > Actinopteri > Carangiformes > Carangidae > Seriola > Seriola dumerili. The sequence goes on along the minus strand of NW_019174515.1, from coordinate 883,795 downwards.
TGCAGACAGGAGCAGCTCCCCAAAGCTTTTCCCTTGAATGCACTCGATTTATAAAAAATAAATAAATAAAAAATAGAGAGAGAGAGCAAGACAAAGTGACCTGTTGATACCTAAAACTCTCATTTATCTTAACTCTCTTCTGCAGCCAATTCCAAGCATGTCATAATGTCAAATTAAACAAAGATGTACCATGGCTGCATCTATTAGTGTCTTGCAAATCTACCAGGAGACAAATTCTCCTCACTTGTCCTAAAGGGTTAATGATGTCTTAGTGAGTCTGCAGCCCCAAGACATCGAGCTGAACCCCACCAAGATATTTGTCTTTCCCCACTAGCAGCCTTAGTTATCCAGCCCTGAATGACACAGATTGGATTAGCCACGCGCCAAATGTCACAGAGGAAGCCAGAGAGGGAGGGGGAACAGAGGGAAGGGAACACAGAGTGAGGAATGGGAAAAGATAAGGTCTTTGTTGCTTTCTACCTTTCTTTCATTAGCACTAAACTATCTCTTTGCCCTATCAGGGAACACAGAAGGGACTGGAAGCCCAGTTGCTTGGTGATGCCCAAAGATATTTATTTTAAACCACGGCCCACGCAAAACCAGTTGATTAAAGAAATATATTAGCATTCAACATACTTATATAGGCTGACGGATTTTTTTTTTTTTAATGCACTCATAAACACAGATTATAAATCTTTAAATCTGACTATGAAAAATCTGGAGACATTCTTTAATTGGAGGGAAAACTACTGAAATACAATTTAGAACACTATATGATACTTCACATATACTTTTAAAGTAATACAAACTTTCTTTGCAGATAATCTCAAATATTTACGAAACAAAAAAAAAAAATAAAAGAATTGAAATGCTAGTAGATAAGATTTTACAACAGCTTTTATGGAACGTTTTATGTACATGCAAAGTGACTTGAGTAGCAATTCTAACTGCAAATTTCTGTCTCATACTGTATAATTTAGCATCAGGATATAAACAGTGTTTTTCATAAGTGCTGGCTGTCAGCCAGATAGATGGATATTAAAACATTTCCAGCCAACTACTTTCTTACTGTTTCAAGTCACGTCACTGTCACTTTTTATAAACGTAAAACTATAACCTTAAACTAATGAGGGATCTTAGTCATCGAACATCTGGATCTTTCGCAGCCCCTCCTGATGTCCTGTCTGCCCAAAAGACTGCTTCATTCAGTGTTTTTACCAGATTTAATCACCTGGTCCTTTTTGTTTTGGAGAGGAGGAGACCTCTGCGGATATTTGGAGTCCCGGTGAAAACCTCCTGAATGATGAACCCAGAAGGAATCCTAACCTAAAAATAAAACGGCAATGAGTTGTTCAACAATGAAGAAAACAACTCCTGTGGTCTCACGCTATTTCACGACGTCGTCAAACGGCATCTTCTGTTATTGTTGTGATTGAGAGACCCATAAAAGCTCTTTACTTACAGCCTCAAAAGTGTGTGATGGTAGAGTTGAGAAGCAGCTCAGATACTGTTTGACCGGGGTCTGCTCCGGCAAGCCGGGTCTTCTTTTCTCCATCAGTCGGGTAAGGACTGGTTTGTGTGTAGGACGTGTATGTTTGCGTGTGCAGACATGTTGTACAAGCATTGTTTAGCCTGTTTTGTGGTTTGGGAGAACAAAAAACTGCTACAGCTTTACATAGAATTACATTTTTAATGAAAACAAGACACAGCTGGACATCGTATGCACTAGCAGAAAACCCTGGGGCAAACTTGTATATTATGCCTAAGCTTAAAATTCATTGGTATCAAACCCCGAAAAGCCACTTAGTAAAGGATTTGAGTCTCTCTTTCTCTCTCTCTCTGTCTCTCTTTCTCTCTCTCTCTTTCTGTTCTTTTGTTTTTCAGGTGAAATGGAGGAACTAGAAGCCCAGTGGCTGACAGGAATTTGCCACAATGAGAAGAACGAGGTGATGTCCAGTCAGCTGGATGTGGACAACATGGCTGGGGTCTTCTACATGCTGGCCACAGCCATGGGGCTCTCCCTAATCACCTTCGTCTCTGAGCATCTCTTCTACTGGAGGCTCAGATACTGTTTCACTGGGGTCTGCTCCGGCACGCCGGGTCTTCTTTTCTCCATCAGTCGGGTAAGAACTGGTTTGTGCGCAGGAGGCGTATGTTTGTATGCGCAGACATGTTCTACAAGCATTATTTAGTATGTTGTGTGGTTTGGGAAAACAAATACCTGCTACAGCTTCACATAGAATTACATTTTTAATGGAAACAAGACACAGCTTTGGTGCAACAGTCTGGAGTTTGGCTCAGTGGTCAACTCCCAGAAACAGGCCATGGAGTGTGTACACATGTGAGTGTGAGGCTGTGTGAATATCTGGGCCTGGGGTGGTCTGACTGGGTTAACAGTGGTCGTGTTCAAGACTAAAAGGTGCAACGAAGCACTGCAGCTGTACTGGGGGCTAATGCTGCATTATCGGGGTCAGACGGGCCTGTCTCAGTTCTATTTTCTATCAGCAGAATAAGGGAGCAGAGCAAGCATCCACACACACACGCGCGCGCGCACACACACACGCAGAGACAGAGAGCTACTGCTAAACTAAGAAACTGCGTGAAACAAGGGGGAAGGAGGGAGGGCTGCACAGAGGAGGATAAGAGGGGAGGATGGGGATGGAAGCAGGAGGAGGCATCACGAGGCAGCCCTGAATATCGACAAAAATAGATCTTAATTGCAGCATGTTTTTTTTTGGGTGAAATCACGGCAACCCACGTTAAATCAATCTATCCTGTCTCATTCTGCTTAAAGGTCAGCATTCTCCCTTGTTGTGTGTGAGAACCAAAGACATGAGCGTGCATCCCTAAAAGCACTGCAGTGTCTCTGCACTCTTTTTTTTTTTTTTTCTCACAAAGAGTGACTGTTTGCAAAGTTAACAGAGAGGGATGGTGAAGAGGGGGAAGAAAACTTTGAGAAGATAAACTGAGGTTCTTGAGAAAGATGGTATTTCAAAGCCATTCTCAAGAGTGATTGAGGGCAAAAGACTTCTTTTGTCTTGTGTTGATAAGGCCCACAAAATGTGAGCTAAACCGAAAAGGCACTTTGAATTCTTTTAATGTGATAAATGCCTCTTAAGGATGCATTTGTGAAGAGGGAAATGGTGGCAGCAAGGAAAGAATTTGTGGTTGTTTTTCTGACTTATACCACAGAAGGAGAGCTCTATGGCATTACTTTCAGACCTTAGATTAGCAGTTGCTGTTTAGTAGTTAACCTATATAAACAGCCCATACTTTATTTAATCTCCCTCACACTCAAATTGATGGGAATTTCTGCTGTTTTCTGTTGTTCTCTCACAATAAAATGTGTAAACCCTGTAGTGCCTCTAAGGGAGCCTTGGGGCAGAAAATTCTGAGACATAATGTAACCAGCCTCTCGTATTTTCAGAGGATTGTTGATTTAAGTTAGTTTGAATGGATTCTACTTCCTGTGAGACACTGGTAAATTTTTTCACAAAGTAACAGGTTTTCAGATGTAAAATAGAGTTTTGCTGTAAAACTGATGGAGCTGTCGACAGACTCGTTTCATTGCATTGTATTACATCACATTTTGTCTGAATGTCCCATTTAGAAAGTATACAAAGTTGTTCTTTGGGTTATGATGGATGGATATGATTATTTTCTTGAGCAACATTCTGTGTGTTTTGTCGCCTTTGTGTCTTTATGATTTATTCTGAATACTCTCTACTTAAGTACTTCCTCCATTATTATGTTGTTTTTACTACTGCAAAAATCAGTCATGGTTGTTTAGAAGATTCATATCTTAAACAAAACAAAGTTTCAAGTTTTTGTTGTTGGTTGAATGTACAGTACTGTGTTTTGCTGAGTCACTACCAATTTATCATTTAACATTAATTTAATGAATTTCAATAAAGTGTACAGATCACAAATATGTTTGGCCAGAGTGGATAAGTAATCATTCTGCTTGTGTCTCTCCATTTCCCCCTGAATCCCTCTTCATCCTTCATCTTCTCATTCTCTCCTGTTACCCTTCCTCATTTTCACCCCCCCCCCCCCCCCCCCCATTCCACTTGATCATCCATATGTCTCCATGCAGGGAATCTGGAGTTGCATCCATGGAGTCCACATTGACATGAAGAAAAAAACAGATCTGGACTTTAGCCCTCAGGACAAAATGCTTAAGCTCATCAAGTCAGCCAAACAGATGACCAACATATCTAACCTGGGTGGCTCGCGCATGAACTCACCCAAACGTGAGTTCATGCACTCAGCTGGCCCGATGATCATGGATATGATGGCAGAGAAGGGCAACTTCATCTATGCTGACAACCGAAGCTACGCTCCCAAAGACATGATCTATGGGGATACGGGTGACCTGCAGTCGTACCTTGCTAACCGCCACAAAGACCACCTTAACAACTACATCTTCCAGGGAGGCCAGCATCCTCTGACCCTGAATGATGCCAATCCCAACACAGTAGAGGTGGCAGTGAGCGCTGACGCAGTCCAGACCAATGCCAAGCCGCCCCGGACCCTGTGGAAGAAGTCAGTGGACACGCTCCGTTCAGTGCCACCTGGGCCCCCTCCGATGCCCGACATGCTGATGCCAGACCCACGTATGTCGATGAAGACACAGCGCTACCTCCCTGAGGACACAGCCCACTCTGACATCTCCGACTGCTCCAGCAGGGCAGCCTCCTACAAGGACCCAGAAAACAACAAGCACCTGAAGCCCAAGGACAACTTAAAAAAAAGATCGGTGACGTCAAAATACCCAAGGGACTGCAGTGAGGTGGAGCTGTCCTACTTAAAGACTAAGCAGGTCAGCGGCGGAACCAACCAAACCGGTAGAGGGGGAGGAGGAGGAGGAGGAGGGGGAGGAGGAGGAGGAGGAGGAGAGAAAATCTACACCATCGACTCAGACCGAGAGCTGAGCCTGCACTCAGACCCCATTCACTACCGCGAGAGTCGTGGCCTCGCTGCAGACGATTTGGATTACCCTGAGATCTACTCTGACCACAGCGACAACTTTAGGAAGTGTGAGCAGCCCATCATTCATCTGAATTCCTCGCCTTTGCATCACACAGACTCAGATCTTCTACCAGACCCAACTTACTCTAAACACTACAACGTGAAAGAGAAAAACCTGTCCCCACATGAATCCATTGATCGCTACAAACAGACACACTGCCGTTCCTGCTTGTCCAAAGTGACCGCTAGCTACCCACCAGCAGGGCCGTACACGCCTACTGCCTCTGCCGCAGCTTCTGCCACACGCTCACCCTATAATCGGTGTGAAGCATGCATCCACATGGCCAACCTGTATGACATTAGTGAGGACCAGCTCCTCACAGACCCCTTGGTCAGTCCCACCATGCACCACCAACAGCAGCAGCAGCAACCAGACGAAATGTTTGGTCTGTATTGGCCACAGACGGATGGGCCACATGTCCAAAAGAGAAACCGCTTGAGGCTCAGTCGTCAGCATTCCTTTGACAACATCATGCTAGAAAAGCCCAAGGATGTAGACCTGGGCCGACCGGCGCGTAGCGTCAGCCTCAAGGAGAAGGACCGCTTCCTGGACTCCGCATCTGACTCGCATTATGCGAACCTCTTCGGCATGCGTCCCTACTCCGGAAGACTGTTTGGCACCGGCTCCAAATCAATGCTGTTTAACCACAACCTGGAGGAGAGCAAGAGGAGCAAGTCCCTGTACCCGGCCCATGGCTCGGAAAACCCTTTCCTCAGCCACTCGCTGAGGGATGACACCAGCAGCAGACTGGTCCATGGGCGTAGCTCCTCTGATATTTACAAACAGCTGGCGGTGGCTTCACCTGCAGCGGTCCTTGGAGCGGCCCCCATCAAAACACGCAACGATGCGAACAATCTCCGCTCTTCCGTTAAATCCACCACTTCATACTGCTCACGGGACGGGCGGATAGCTAATGACATGTACAATAAAGAGCATGTGATGCCTTACTCAGCCAATAAGACTAGTGCATACCCGGCCCCACGCGGTGTCCTAAACTCAGCCCAGTTCAGCAATAGACGGGTCTATAAAAAAATCCCCAGTCTGGAGTCAGATGTTTAGTTGATATAAGAAATAATGTGTTCTCTCCTCCTTACTCCTCTCTGGGTTTGTATTATAATTTATCAACTATGTTATCCACTAAGGGATGCCATAGCCACACTACATTTTTCTTCTTCTCTTCGACATTGTAACCCAAAAGAACTTGTGCCCACTTGGGTATGACGGTACTACTACTACTCTCTTTGCAGATGATATCACCATTTATGTCCATCTTCTGCCATGTACCAATGAGTTGGCTGCATGGCCGGCACTCTGCCATAAGGTATCCGGGAGTAAATGGAAAGGGGGGATCATTAATCCCCAAATTTTGGAAAAGGGGTAGGAAATGGTATAGTTCCATTAGTGGGACAGAGAAGGCCTAAGTTTCGGTAAGGGAGGACTCCCTTACTCTAGTTGATTTGTGTTTGAGATGAGTGAGGAAGTGGTGAGGAGGATGGGAGAAATTATATGAGAGGAGAATTAGAGGGAGAGAGAGAGAGAACCTCTCTGTCAACCCCTCCTCCTTCTCCCCTTTTTCCTTTCCACCTCCACTGTCAAGCTTGGGGCTCACTAGTTGAGGAGAACAGGTCTGACAGGGAGACCAGATGGGCACGTTTGATGTCGCGGCCAGACATGGAGGTGTCCCAGGAGGGCAGGGACTAGCTCACTGTGAGCTAGTCCAGCGGTCTGCTGCTTGTTACTCTGACAAATATGGCCACTGAGACACCTGGCAGTGCAAGAGGAGAGAGAGGGAGAAAGGAGATGAGCGGCACAGAGTGGAGCATCCAGTCGTTTTTGCCAGTTAGGTTTTGTGTGCTTGGTCAGAATTCGGTTTTATGGTTTAAGCCCATGCTAAAGGACACAATAGGTATGAGAAAGTGAGAGTAATGTAGGTGCTATCAATGAATAATGTTTACAGACTGACGGATAAAAAAGACACACTGACAAAATGACTGATAGAAAAGACAGACAAGCAGGGAAACCTGAGGCAACTGATGGGCATTTCATTTGTGGCGCTGCACATAGAAAAATAATTGCAAAGTATTGCTTTTTTATTCTATTAAACTATAAGATTTATTAGGGATTCTGGCATCCGGATCCCCTTATGTAGGATTTTAGTGTTTGCTTATTTGGTAGCACAATAGCCATTAGTTTTAAAACCTCTCTCCCACATTTGCTTTTAAAAAAAAAGCATAGCTTTTTGGAAAAATACCATCAAGTGTAGTAGATTATTTTGCATGTGTTGATTTTTTTCTGTGTCGGAGAAGAGAAAATACACACATATACACTCTCAGACACATATTTTACATGTTTTTGAAAAGGGACTTTGTCTTGCCAGATATGGTGGATGGAAACTTGTACAATCGAAACCTTGAACCTTGACCTTTGTGCTTAGTAAATCAGTGTCATGCTGTGGCTGCTGCTGCAAAAGAGCAAGTGAATGGCGGAAGGGAAGAGAGCAAAGAGGAGATAACATGGGAGAAAAAGGATGAAATGACAATTGTGTCCACCACCACCTTGTTTGAGGTGGGGAGGAGGTGGACACTGAAGTGTTTTTTTGTCTTTTGACCTCCCTGCCACTGAGAAACAGGGTATTAACTATAAAAAAAACAAAAAAAAAACACTGACGATTCTTTCCTTCTTTCCTCCCTCCTCCTTCCCTGCCTCGATCAACATGACACATCACTAGAGTGTTGGATAATTAGAAACACTTCACTTTATTTATTTGGGTTTTTGTCAAATTGAGCTTTGGTTGGTTGGTACAGCAGTAGCAGTGCTACACAGTACTATAACCACTACAGTCTAACTGTGGATTCTGTTAAAAATGTATCATCAATTACAGTTGATGCGCAATCAACCAGGCTCGTGAGGATCTGAAGACTACTTGAGATGGATCCCTTGTTTACCTTCATAGCATTGTTTGGGTGGGACGTGGGATGGGGTGGGCGGGACAAGATGGAGAGAAATGGAGCTGAGGAGGCTCCGCTGTTATGTGCTCATCAATCATGTATCCATCTTAGTGTGGATTAAGTCGTGTGTGTGTGCATGACAGAACTTGGGTAAGCTTGAAGACTTAACCAGAACATTTGGTTCCTAATCTCATTGTTTATGCATTTGTTTGTTTGATTGTTTGTTTGTTCTTTTTGATAACACTTGGCAGAAAAGACTTGCACATGCACATACTTCCATGTACACACGTGCCCACAAAAACACTTTTTTTTTTTGTAGCATTATGCTGTACAAATTGTACAGTCAAAAGAAAAATCATGTAACCATATTAACTGACTGATTTGCTTGATTGATTGGATTCACAAAGCCAAATTGTATCAAATAAAATACCTCAGGATGATTCTGTGCGTTTTGGGGGAGCTTCAACCGTAGCAACAGAACATGATGTGGCACAGATTTTTTTGTAGAAAAGAAAGAATTAAAAAAGAAAAAAAAGAAAAAAAAAAAAGAAAAACAACCACACAATTTATAGTGGCCACAAAGCAGGATCAAACTTTTCTCCTTTTGATGTTTACCAGTCCAAGGTCTTCCAGTTCGGCTCTCTGCCCGAGCTCATGCAACCCAAGTAAAGAGAGAAGAAGAGGAAGAGAAGGAGGGAAAGGAGGGATGGCAGTAGGGAGCTTAGGTCGTTCTGCTCAGAGAGGGGGTGTGTTGCATGCAACTCCACTCCTTGCCAAACTGAGCGCCCTTAACAGAATGGAGGATGTTACTTAAACATCCAAAATCTGAAAAGCTACCCTTATATGGAATACTCAAACAGGAATCTCTCTCTTTCCTCTCCATGGTTTTTAATGGCAGTTGACTGCATTAGGCACTGTGTTTCAATTGAAGCTCCATCTTTAACAACCAAGGTCATATCGCCCTTTTGTACTCTTGGAATACTGCAGTGAACCTCTCCTTGCTTCCCAATCAGCTTACCCAATGTTGACTGACGAGCAACATTTGTCCTTTTTTGCATCTTATCTGCATATTTATGATTATTATCATATTTATCTCCACATGCTGCTTGCGTGAGCTGACAAGTGAACAATATGCACATGTAAAAATATCAAACGGCACCCTTGCGTTTTATGAACTCATGACGATTTGTTCTATTCGTTCTACTTTTACAGAACTGTCATGTAAACTGATGCTGTTTTATGTTCACGCACACACACGCACACACACAAACACGTACACACCCAGACACACCCTTGTGATGACAACCCTGCTCTTTTTAATGGCAAAAATGTATTTTAATTACATTTAATGATAAATAATGAGGTGATGGCATGCAACCCCAGATGTAACAATTTTAATGTTTTATGTTTTTTCTTTTTTTTCTTTTTGTTTGTTCTTTTTGTTATGATGTTATGATCACTAATGCGTTGTAACCAGGTGTGAGTATATACATATTTGAGAGAAAAAAATTATCTATGTTTAACACGATGAAGATGCTGCTGCTGTTTTGGGGGAGAAGGCGAGGACTTGACCCTCGTGCAACTTCCTCATTGGCGGACTGGTCGTTATCAGGCCATGTTTTGCCCAATGGGGTTGCGGGTCAGGGGTCAGGGCTTGGCTTGGTATGGCGGGACATCCTTGCTCTTCCTCCAGTGGCAGGTGAGAATTACTGTATCACCAGCTCTGCTTCTCTCTTCCCTCTCCTTCATGTGTAGTCAGGACTTCAACTGTAAAGAAGATAAAAGAAAAAAAAAGCAACCCTCTACTTTGAGTCTGCTATCCCTCCAAAGATACAAGACCTCTTTCTTTATGGTTTGCTGTAAGAATAGAGCTTTTTTTTTTAAAAACTAATACTTCCTCAAAGACTTTTAAGGAACTATTTTGAATATATTTAGAAATGACACCTGTATACATCGCTTGTAAATTCATACTGGAATACATCATCATGGAGAATTATAAATGATAAAGAGTAAAAACAATATTTTTTGTGTGAATTTCACAGGAGCTCTTCTGTACAGTGGCACTGTTTCTCTATCTCTCTCTCTTTCTATCTCTCTCTCTCTCTCTTTCTTTCTCTCTCTCTCTCTCTCTCTCTCTGTAGAGCGACTAGAATAAAACTTCACCATTCACAAGGTTTGCTGTCCTGTCAAAATTCACAATATACTCACCAGGTGCCGTGTCTCACCTGTAACCTCTTTTGTCAGTTGATGCTGACGGATTATTTTACAGGAAATGAGAAAAGGTGCTTTTCCATTCATTTATTTTTGCACCTGAAGATACTGTTTTTTTATCAGTTCTCTGTTCAAGAAACAGAATCGATGCACATTCAGGAGAACATCTGAGGTTTTCATCATGAAGGTCATAGGCTACCTTTCAAGAGTCTACTATAAGTCTTCTCTTTTTTTGCATGTCATTAATTAAGTGAATAGCCTCAATTCTACTTTTTTGATTATACAGGTAAGACATGAATTTTAACAATTATTGCAAAGCTGTAGGAGCCACACCATAAATAATTAAAGGAGCTATATGTAAGTTTTGGTATTTCGGCATAGCCAATGTCAGCATTAACAACTGTTTACTTACTAGTCCTTCCAAGAGCTTCAGCCATTGTTGCATTTACAAGACAAGGGGTAATAATAGGTCCTCTGAGCCATTCTACTTCTTCAGGGCACCCTGGACACTACAGTGATTCGGTATCGGAAAGTGACGAGATGGGACGACCGGGCCAGAGCTAGCTGGTTAGCATGGTAACTTCAGTAGAAGAAAAGAAACGAGATAGAAGTAGAAGCAAAGAAGAGGTTTGCTTTCTACTGGTGGAGGCAGCTCTTGGCGAGTAAAGGAATGGAGTTTGATGCTGAACTCACAACGTTTCTTCTAGACTGGTAAGTGAACAGCTGTTATTGCTGTCTTTGGCTATGTAGCAATAGCAAAACTTACAAATAGTTCCTTTGAAAGCTCATTTTAATATTTAGTAATATCATTAATAGCATTGATTTATTAATTTTCCACAATTTGCATTATACAATATACATTAAAAAAACAGTTTTGAATGCTGAATGTCTGATTTTTAAATTACTGATTATTACAATGATGGGAACTGTCATTTAGTGATATAGGACAGGGCTGTTTGCAGACAACATCTCCTTAAAAGGTACTTTTTCAGTCACTAGTGTGGCTGTCCATCAACCACAGGTTAAAAATGTGTATTTGGATATTTAATTCAGACACTTCTGTCACTCCTGCCTCAGAAAAAGTATAATTTCTTACCAAGACCTAAACCAAAACAAAGCCCTCTTTAATTCTCAGTCGTTATATATCTGATTTTCAAACACACGACTTGGTCATACTGACAACATGGTTTGTTTCTGTGACAGTTTTCATTGAGGTGGTAATTTCACCATAGATAAACTTGATGGGGTTTTTTATCTAGCTAGCTTGTTTGATATGTTGAATCACTATACCAAATCTACTAAACATATCTACCGCTATTATTTTCTTTTATACCATAACACTATGTGGTGTTAAACGAATGTTCTATAGTGATACCGTTTACTTTCTATGACAAGGTGAAAAAATTCTCTTGTGTTTGTGTTTTGTAGGCTGTACATCTCTATGTGTAGAGGTGATGGTACAGGTGTAAGTCATGCAGCAGAGAGGCCTTTGTGTTGTAATGGCTTGCACACTTGTGCTTTTGTGTGTGTGTATCTGTCCAGTGGAGCATCGAGAGACCATTTGGGCGACAGCTACATTTACCATCTGCCACATTCCTCCTTTCGTTTCCTTTCCTTTCCTCTCCTCTCCTCCTTACACCTCTATCTCTTCTTATATATATCCGTTATATTCCATCTGTTTCCTTCCTTCTATGCACCATTTTCCTCTCTAACAAACACCTTTCCCTTCTCCCTTCCTGCCTATTTTCCTCTCCTCCAACTTTCTCTTCAATAAATAAGAAAAAAAACACTGGTGTTTTGATCACTGCTCTTTCATTCCCTCTCTGTGGGTTTCCCATTTGTAATCTTCTGTATTTTTACCCAAAGATCAATACTGTTACTTACCTAAGACTGTGCTCTTTTGCTATAGCTAGTATAAAGTGAACCAGTGAAGATTTGAACCCTCAAAGTGATTTTAACACTCCTAGCAACGTTTGCTGCTGTTTCATGGCTCTTCCTATACAGGTGTACAGCTTTTTCACTTTGTTATTGATGTTAAAGTTCCCCCAGTGATTTGACCTTCTGGACCGGTTCAAACATTGTGAAATGAGCAAAACACTTACGAACACATGTTCAATGAAATGTGAAAATTGTATTTTCAATGGGCTTTTATATTTCAAACTGGATACAAATACTAACTGTTCAGTGTTCAGTCGCTGGAGCATGGATAGACGATATAAGCCAGCGTGCGTCTATTACAAGTTTCTCACAAACTGCTCTTGACAATTCTCTGCCACTCTGTCAACATTCAACAAATACAATCACATTAGTGGACCAAATCCCGCACATCAATTTGAAATGTTTATCAATTGATATTTTGTGCTAAAGTCACATTTTATAATATATTTTATAATAGAAAATAGCCAAAATTCATGGGAAAAATGATTTTCGTTAAAACTGTGGTAAACAAGATGGCTTCCTGTTTCCAGGTCCTCTCTGCTGTTCCCCAAAAATCTTTGCTTGTACAGGGGTACCCCAAAAGGCAGTGCCATCTTGTGGTATTCGTCAGTATTGCAGTACTTTTCCCACCTGGCTACATGGCAATAGTTAATAAGATAACTTCACTCTATATTAGGCAACTAAAATGGTTTAATATGGGGTAAACTATGGTTAAAAACACACTTATGCCGTAATTTTTTTTCCTCACTTTTGAATTAATTTGCTGATGTTGACGGAGCCATGTGAAAGTGTCGACACCTCACTAGATTTGGTTTCTTGAAAGTGGTTGTAAGGTGTGTCGGCCTGTGAGCGAAAGCCAGAGGCACAGAGGAGGGCCAGTAATTGAAATGGGGATGTCATTCATCAGATCACACGGAGTCAACAACAGCGTGGTCCAAAGAGAACTGTGCAGCGGAATCTTTGTGTGTGTCTGTGTCTATCTGTGCGTGTGTGTGTGTCTGTGTGTGCACGCAGTTGTGTCAGCCAGCTCGACAAAAAGACTGTGGCAGATCATTCTTCTTCTGCGGAGAGAGAGGCAGATGAAAGAAAGAGAAGGGAGAGAAAAGAGCACTCGTTTATTTTGTCATTTCCCATTCTCCCCTTTGGTCCTCAGAAAATCACCTCCCATTTGATTCTGGGAGACAAACAATTGGCACGGTCAGCTCCCCCCTGGCCCTCCCTGCTTGTGTGTGTGTGTGTGTGTGTGTGTGTGTGTGTGTGTCCATCTAGTGTCTGTGTTTGCCCATAGATTTTTCTATCAAAAGCTTTTCTGCATTGCATATACTATATCCACCCCGTGGGAATCTATCTCACTTCTTCATACATGCACACACTCGCACATGCTGGCCAACTAAACTCATAATTATTCTCAACTACTTTAAAGGGGCCCAGGGAGAGGAAATGGGTCTGATTATTAAGAAGAAAAAGGGATCAAAGTACTGTGCTTTAGCTCACTATACCTTCCTATCAATGGTCTGCTCACACAAAAGACCCTCGCCTTTAGAAGAGCCTTTGAAGGGTGAATGCCGCCACACTTTTTTAAAAAATGGGATATTACTGGTTAGTTCAACATGCGTGCTATAAAAGCACATAAATTTATTCAAGATAGACCTTAAATTCAGAAACACTTATTACAAATGGAGGGAACAAAGCTTTAATAGACATGCATATTTATGGTAGTAGCAAAAGCAGAAGAGTGTTGTAATGAAATGTGCATCTTAAAGGATATAGGATCATCACATGCTCATACGTACATCGAGTGAGTCACTGTTATCATTCCTCCTGTCTCTGTTGGCCTTCAACCAAAGCTAATATGAGGCCTCAGCAGTTGCAGTTGGTCAAATCAAGTGGGTATTTTCAGAGGTTGTAGACTTGTTAGTACAACATCCACTCTGTTAACTGCGGCTCAGCAAGGAAACCCTGTCCAGGGAAACAGAGAAAGGGAATTTTGCACTAAAATTAAAACAACTTTGGCACAAAACTGGTTGATTCGACAAAGTAAAGCTGCTGAAGCCCCAGATTAGCTTTGGTTACACTTCATTTATTTTTGCACAGAATCAGGGTGGTGTATGTTTGTCCCATCTTTTACAATGGAATCATGTTCGGACAGGATCTCTTAATGGCCAGCTGTGACTGGAAAAATTGCAGCCACTATTAACTCTTTCAGTGTACATGTGGAAAAGTGATTATTGTATTAAGATACACTTGAAAATTGGGAACCCCATCTTTTTAACTTGCAATATAATTTGCTCAGTTGTCATACTGCTGGATAATTTTTGAGTGCTTGCCATTGCATTTTTTACATTTGACATTTACCTGCAGAGAATGTTCTACAGTAAAGAGGTGCACAGTATTCAGTTAAGAAAAACAAAATCTAATGAAAGAAAATCATAATAACAGTCATATTATGACTGTAATTAAAACAAAACACAAACAAACATCATTAAATAATAAATCCCATGACTGTGAGAGTTATAGTTGATATACTGATATTTGATAATTATGATATCTTGTAATTACATGATCTTTTTGTTATCAACATAACCAAGCAAACGATGCAGCAGCCAATAAACTTGGACGATAAATCCCTAAATAACGTCTGTGGCGGTAAGATGGTAGACTTCAAGAGCAATCAAAAATAGATCAGTGTGTTTATGTATATGTCACACTGAGCAGTCCCAATGGTTTAATGTTGTCCCACTAATGATGATGCTATCTTCATTAGTCAGTGACATCAATGGTTCCCAGTGCCTCAAACCAAGAAGGAAATAAAAGCAAATTAAGGTACTGTAAAGTGATTGTAGTCCTGTTTTCTCAGCTGGCAGTGACTATTGACCGTGGTTTTAATGAGAATATTGTGCAAAATGAATCCCACACCAGTACACCAGTAGGTATAACTACCCATCTAATGTATGAACTAAGCCCCTGCTGTTCTGAAAGCACTGCTTAAATCTGTAGTTGCAGTTTGTTCTCTGTGCGGCAGGTGAAAGTGCTTTGCAGGGGGCATCCCCTCCTCCTCCTCCTATTTTGCTCTTTTTTTTTCTAAGGCAGTTTTAATGAACTATAAAACAGAAATACTTTGACACTATACGTATATTGTACACTCAAGTACTGTTTATATCATTTCCACATGCCGCGCCTTCTTTTTTCTGCAGGAATCTTCCAGATTGATAACGGAGGACAGCACGAGTTTCCTCTTCAACACTCTGGTTGTTTTCTTCTGCTTCTACTCTGAGCCAGTCATTTTTGTTTAGCTTCTTTAGCTACACACACGCTTAACTACAAACAACTTATGGTAAACCAATGGGAGACATAGTCACATTCACACATACTGTATAGCCTACATGTAATTGAAAAGAGGATTTAAAAAGCTCTTCTGATAAAGTGTCAGAGGCATTTCTTTGGTTGGTCATTTTAATTTTCACAGGGATTTAATGAGCCTGTAGCAGTGTTTGCCCCCAGCCCCTGTTAATATTGACCCAGGCTCAGAGCCACTACTGCCGCTTTTTATTGGCACACTGATAGCAGTCTGTGTTACAACCACAGTCAAGTCCAGGTCAACTGTCTTAGTGAATGTATTTTAAGGCTGTGAACCACTTATGTTAGGATTGTTAAGCATTTAGAAAAAGCACATCAATTTACGATAGCTAAATTTAAGAATGAACATTTCCCCAAGAACGGAGTTGGAGGTGAAACCCATGAAGGAGGAATCATTTGACTTTGAAATACTTTGATGGCACTGTGTTTGTTTTGGATTGCACTCCACTGGCAAAACACTGGCTGCCCATTGTTTTGCTATGAAGACAATAATGGGATCTGATATATGAGTCAGTAAAGAGTGATGATGACAGGAGTTGAAAGACAGACAGGAGGAGGGGATGGAGAGAGAGAGAGTTGGATGAATGGAAGCAGGGATGAAATGTTTTTGCATTGTTTAGGGTAATGGATTTGTGATGCCACTCACTGAGGATTGATGGCAGCTTGCTGATGTCTGCTAATGGAGGATGGAAGGCAGAAAGGAGGGGACAGGAGGAAGAGAGAAGGGAGGGAGAAAAGAGAAAGGGGTAAACGAGGCATTCAAACGGCCATGTAGGAACTTGGTAAAACTTAATGTGCAACAACCAGAGAGGAGAAATGTGACAACAAAGAGTAAGACAAAAGGAGCGAGGACAGACAGATGGGTGATGAAGGGAGGACAAAGAGGCGCAGGACGCAGAAGACAATTTAAAGAACTAAAGTTGATGAAAAAGAAGAAAAACTCTAATGATGCAGTCCTGTTAAAGACCAGTAGACGTTTGCACCCAGATATATGGGGCCGCCCTTTGTGGTGAAATACTATTGATCAAAAATACCAAACAGATTCTAAATATATGAATTTACTATTGTTACAAGTCTCCTGCTGCCCAATGTAAGGTTCTGAAGCACACTAAGAAATTAGGATAGTTAGTGTGTTTGTCTATATGTCTGGGGCGTGTACATTTGGATCTGATATCAGGGCTAATTGAAGTAATCATTTGAGACAGTTTGGATCTAATTTTAAAATGGCCACAAATAATTGTAAACTAATTAGTTTGTTTATAAACTAATTCAATACGTTGTTAATGTCTCATTTTAGAAAACTATACTTTAAATAGGCAACATACTGTATGTTTTCCCTATGGGGTTGTGTGTGTGTGTGTGTGTTTGTGGGATGTGTGGCTGGGTTACTGTGACTGTCATTAACAGTGATGAACCAATCTCTGTGTTCTGGTTCATTGTATGTCTCATATTTCTAATTGTGTGTGTGTGTGTGTGTGTGTGTGTGTGTGTGTGTGTGTGTGTGTGTGTGTGTGTGTGTGTGTGTGTGTGTGAGTGAGTGTATGTATGGATGGAACAGAAAATGCTGCTGCACCAACTCCATGACAATATGTGCATTTGTATGTGTGTGCGTGTTTGCGTGTGTGTGTGTGTGTGTGCGCGTGTGTCTGCATGTATTATGTAATCTGTCCTTCCACTGTCTCCAGCTGTAATGTCAGTAATAAAGTTAATTGGGTCTTTGGTCCTCACCGCACAAAACATTTTGTTGGTGTGTATGTGTGCGTGTAGGTGTGTGTGTGCGGTGTAGGCTGGTTTGTCTGGTTTCAAATAATGCTGAGACCCTAATTCACCACAGGGGAAATCTTGATTGAGAGCGAAAGAAAAAGCTTAGCTTGTGCCTTGTGTCTATGTGGACGGTGTGTCTGTGTGTCTGTTTGAATTCAGGAACCCTCCGTCTCTCAGTTTAAACTCTTGATGACGTCTTTCAAATAGACTGTTTTGCTCTAAATTGGCCTGTAAATGAAGCTATTCTTTCACACACACTCTCTCACACACAAGCACAGAAGATGCACAGTACAGTGTGTTACACACTCTTATGCTGTAGAGCATACACTCACTGCACTGAAATGATTTAGTGGAGTTTATTGTACCAGGGACAGTTTGTGACAAGGATGATGGAAGCTGCTGCAGCCATAATAATAATTTTATTACATATTAAGGAAACTAGGAAAACAGCACCTTAATCCTAAATGCCTCATTAAGCTACAATGTTGATGATCATTTGCTTCCTTTAACATTTTCATTAAAAATAATTTACAGTATAAAACTAATAATTTGACTGTCTCTGACAATGATGATCGCACCGACACAGGCTGGATCTGGAAAATGAGTAAAACGCTGCATGATAAATGTCAGGTGAGGATATGTGGCCTCTCCTGTCCTCACACACATTTGAAAGTCGCGGCTCCTGGTGTTTTGGTTTGTTTGCTAATTAATAAAAGTAATTACCACTGAGTGAGGCCATGTGCCTTCAGTCTGCTCATTTCAAGTGCCACTGTTGTTTGAAGTATGAATGCGCTTCAGTTCTCATACAATGATTGAGTAATTACAGAGGAATGAAACATAGGGAGCTAATTGCCACCAGGCTGGGATCGTCTTGCTGTAGGAATGAATGTGCAGTTTGTGAAATGCTGTAAATTTGTGACTGTACCTGTCTGTGATTTGAAAAGACCTGAGTGACTGCTGGGAGAAATGCAGTGAACCATACAGTATATAATTATATAGGCATATATACAATATATACTGTAGGAGAATTATAAGGCTAGAGACGTATGATCTGATATCAACCGGTTGGACGCCAATAGGAGTTTAAGAGCCAGTGTGGGAACAATAACAAAAGAAATGGTCAGGAAGTCAACCGAGCAGGCTACGATACTTAGGATTGGTGAGAAACATCTGGTAATAAGAGATTGGGTAAATAGGAATAGATATAATGCCAAGGCACACTGCCAATAAGAGAACGATGACCTGGGAGGGCGTCATGGTGTTCTGCCAGAAAAGAACACCATGACCTGGGTGTAAGCCAGGAAAAACAAAAGTGCAGGAGTTGGTCAACAGTTAGGCAAGAGTTATACCACGTAGCCAAAAAGATTGGGAAAAACAGGATGCACATACACACACATAGCCACTCGAGGTATAAAAGGATATGTCATGACCTGTGTGGTTGGTTGCTGTCTCCGTCTATGTCTGCAAGTGGGCCGCATTGAATAAAGAGAGACTCCCCGCCTTGATACCTGTGTCTCGACTGTTTGATTCCTTTTGATCCACCACTTCTCGCCACAACAATACAATATAGGTTACATAGATAACAAGGGGTGGTATTGGCTCAGGAGGTAAAGCGGGTCGTCCACTCCAGCTCCTCCAGTCTGTGTGTCGTAGTGTCCTCGGGCAAGATGCTGAACCCCATGGGCTGTTCCATCAGTGTACAAATGTGTGTATGGGTATGACTGAATGGGTGAATGTGGCATGTTGGTGTTCGTCAATGTGCAGCATTAAGCCACATACTGGGAGGCCTGCAGGTGTTGTCATCCGCATGCAGTAGTCATTATACAGTCCAGAGCTCTGGAGGCTGGAGAGGATGAAGCGTTGTTCATTTTGTCATTTTAGCGTCATCTTACACTAAAGTGGAAGTGCTCTATTACGGCCCATCTGTCACAGGAAGTTTAGCTAAAAGCTGTAAAAACATACAGTTAAATACTGGCCTTCAGCTGTATTCCTTAACAATGAGAAGAATATTTAGAGCTTTTATTTTATTTAGCATCATAAGCATAAATAATTCGTTTTCACCTTTTGCAGACAAGAAAATGCTGTTTAAACTTGGTAAACTTTTTTGAGACACCAAAACCAAGCAAATGGCTTTTGTGATAAAAAACTTCAAACTATCAAATCGATGTTCTCATCCATTTCTATTTCATATCAAGAAGAGATTGTATTAGACAGTATTTTTATAATCAAGTGATTTTGGCGAATAGTCGAGCGTTAACTCATCTAAAACAATTGTCAGCATTGTCTGAGGAGAGGCTTCTTCGATTGAAATGTTCACAAAAAAAAATAAAAAAGAAAAGGCATTTAATCTGCAGCCTGGTTCCACATGTATAAAACAAGTGTCATTAAGTGCTGTCTCATACACTTTGTGGACATGATGTGATTGTATTGATCTGTTCAGGTTGTCTGATTACAACCCTCTGGGTGTAATATCACTAAGAGCTTTAAAGCCATACTGATTGACTTTAACCTTCTCACCGTCACCTCCAACACAGTTACACACCTTTTCATTTGTTATTCTATGCTACAGTCATAGACCTGGAATTTCATTACCATGTAATAGGAACAAATCAGGAATTATGCTTTGCACTTTGTCCTAAAAAATTTTCTTGTTTTGCTCTTTATTCATTTAACCTTTAATCTGGTTCAAACCTGAAATCAATTACTTTTCCACCTTTTCTCCTTTGATACTGAGCTAAGAATGTATTTTTAGTTTCTCTGTTTATTCACATGGGGTTTTCACCACAGTTTCCTTCCTTCATTATCCTTCCACTTTATTAGTTATAAAATGGAATCCAGTGGATTGTCTGGTTATATAAGTCTTTCGCTTGCATAAACCTAAAACAGATAGCCCATGGCAGGGATTGCAACTGTTTGTTTGACAAAGTGATATCAAACTCAAAAAGTTGCCTCGAAAAAGATAGACCCTGGCATGAACTGTGATGTGGACCATACACATATTTTCCCCATGTAGTCCATTAAAAACTCCTTGGAATATCTTCCTTCTGGCAGGGCGATATTAGCCTGGGGAAGCATGTCCTGGCTGACAGGAACAGGCTTGTTCCCCAAAGCAGCCACTGTTTCCACCTACAGCCATGTGTCCTGCTTTGCGTGTCCTTGAGCAACACGCTGAAGCACTGCTACCTGCTCCACTTTTCTGTTTAGTGAGAGCCTCAGCTAAATCACCCGACTTGTAAAAGCCAAAGTGTGCGCATGCTTTTAAAATCACAGAAGCATTTTTGCACATGTATTGTCTTGGCAGACAAAATCTCTCACGCAGGCATAATGGATACAGTGAAGTTCAGCTCAACATAAAAATAATGAAGATGAGTTTTTTTTTTCCCCTCAGTCTCTGTTAGGGATGAAGAGAACAGAGGGAGAAAAGAGCCCATGGGCACAAGCAACAAAACACGCAACAACAGTCCAATGTAGGCTAGCATCTGTGTGTGTGCGTGTGTGTGTGTGTGTGTGTACTTGCAAGGCAGATTTTGAGTGGGGCTAACTACAGCTGTGCTTAATGCAGATTAAACAAAATTAAAGTTTTCTGTTGTTTTTTTTTTTGGGGGGGGGGTTGTTCTTTTAACTCAGCTGTCTTTTGTGTTGGAGCACAATTTCACTCAGTTCTTCTTCTGCGTATCCCGAAGTTGACCTATCAGTGTTGTGCATCTCCATAAAGGGCCCCATAAATCATCACAGGTGTCCGTAATGTGCGTGCAGGTAATTAATTGCCGTGGTCTTTGAGCCAAGCTGAGCCGAGCGCATGGGGATGAGACAGGAAGAAAACACAATTGCTTTTTGTTTTGTTGTTCTATGCCGCTACTTCTGTACATTTTGCTATTTCTTTTATCTCTGTATCTTCTGTCTTTTAGCAGTGCCTTGTTAGATGACATTTCAGCAGGTGGTTGCTGTCACCCAGACAGTCTGGCACCTCACTACTTCCTGACCATTTTCTCACAATTTCCCACTCAAAAGCTTGGTTTAGGGCAACTAAAGGAAACATTTGCTGCAGGTTAGCAGCCACGAGCAGAACAGAAGGATGTGTGGGTTTTGGGTTTTTTTTTTTTTTTTTTGGCATCTGCATGTTTGGCGATAGAAAGCTTAAGTGAAACCAGAACTTTTGAGTTGTTCCAGAAGTAAGAAAATTTCAATCAAAACCCAATTAATAACTTAAAATCCACAAAAAAAGTGGCTAGTTCAGACATGATTAAAAACAGCAGGACAAAGAGGCACAAATGGTGTAGAAGTTTAGTAGAAGTTTGTAGAGTGAGTTAAAATCTAAAAAGTTGGTAATAATATGAAATTGGATGAAATCAAATTATGATGATCTGATTTCCGCTCGGCTAAATTTTCCTTGGTATGATCACAAAGTTACTGTTGTTTAAGATTGTTGGATTAATAGTTTACAGTTTAGCACGAAAGTAAACCTCTGGAACCTTTTTTTTTTTAATCAGAGACAGAAAGGCGTAATGAGAGATTGCATTGAGTCAGAGAAGCTACTGGAACAGAGGCTAGCCCATCACCTGACATAGTAACTTCAGCTCTGTTGATGTTGAAATGAACAGGGTCTTCCTGTGTTTCTGATAACCGAGCACATCTTTCAGCTCTGCACTGGATTAACTCAATGGGAAGGTTTAGCATTGAAATGAACAAAAGGCAGGTGGCACCATGTGAAGTGCCCCCATATGCTTACCTCTGTGTTCCCATCCCATCACATTGCCCTTGCAAAAGGTGTTTAACGAGCATGCCAGGGCTAGGGGCTAATTGTGTATCAGGCTAATCGCTAACACAGGATAATTACTTGTAGCTAAACTTGCAGCTTATGTGATTTCAGATCACTGCAACTGTGTGTATCTGTGTGTGTGTGTATACATATATCTGTGTGAGTTGTGTGACTAGTCGTGGCTGGGAATGGGTGCAGTGCAGGTGTGCTGCTATGTGAGCACTCATGTTTGATTAAAAATATCTAGCTTGATTGCAGCATACCAGAGGGAGACTGAGGTGTTAATTGGCTGTGTGGGTGCGTGTGTGTGTGTTTGTGTTTGTGTGTGTGAGTGTAAAATGTTTGCACATGGAGAATCACAGAGCTTAAATAACACAATCAAAGAGCGCCTGCTGTGGATCAGTCTGCCTCGACAGGATGCAACATGTAAGCACACACACACACACACAGACACACACACACACATAAAGCAGACAATGTAAATCAGTGTCCTAGGAACCATATGGCATATACTGATCTTTAACTTCATAATGTTTGGATGGGTAGAGCGGACAGAGGCAGAGCAACTAGGCGAGAGGAGCGCAGCAGATGATGAAGTTGAGGTGGTCGTGTGCACGGGTGTGTTAGTGTGTATGTGTGTGCGTGTCTCTCACCCCTGCTGACTTAAGCAATTGTGATGTACAATTATGTGCGGAGACTTATTTGGGTATCTGGGACAGCCATTCAGATCTCTTGCCTGCTGGCTAACATCCATGCACACGCATGCATGCACGCACACACACACACAGACACACACACACACACACACACCCAGCACAACATAACTCTACTTTTCTTTCATCTGCCCTCCCTCCTTTTCTTGTATGCCTTATCTCTATCTCTTGCTCTCCTCTTACCTCTGTGATTTTATAGATAAACATGGGCCATCTGGGTCCAGCTAACTCTCCACCAGTCTCTCCCTTGCATTAAAAATTCATATTTTTCCTAACCACTTCATAGCCTCCTGACAGCAGAGACAAATACACGAAAATTGACATGACTAATATTCTGACAAGCTGACAGAAAAAGCATACCTGTTCCAAAAATATGGCTTTTGAAAGGGAATTTGAGCAGGTATCTCATTTTGTGCAGGTGAACAGGTGGTTCCCATTTCTAAATTTTTCTTTTCACCAAGCCACACTTCTGTATGTTTGGGGGTTTTGACTAATTTACAAACTGGTCTCTAGCGTTTCATGTTGGGCCAGTTGGGTTTTACAAGCTAAGAAATGCTATAATCATGTATTGTGTGTTAGACAAGTAAGAAACATTATGATTCAAACAAAACTGTGTTTGGTACAATAAAAACTACATAGAGTTACTTCAACTGCGGGAATTCTGGTTATAAATTGAGTTTTAAGTTAAAATTACCATTATATTTGTGCGACAGGTTAGGGAAACATAGACGCCCTCCTATCTAAAGCCTCCAGTCACTGGTTTTCATTCATTAAAATGAACAAAAAATAAAAACCTGGAAACCAACTTGCTTCACATCAGTAAACAAAGTCAGATTCATCCATCCATCCATCCATCCATCCATCCATCCATCTTCAGCCACATCAGCTGCTCCTGGGGGATACCTTGGCATTCCCTGGCCAGATGAGATATACAATCTCTCCAGCATGTTCAGGGTTTACCCTGGGGCCTCCTACCATTTGGATGTGCCTGGAAGACCTCCAGTGAAAGGCTCCCAAAAGGCATCCTAACCAGATGTCCAAACCACACCTCAACTGACTCCTTTTGACACGAAGGAGCAGCTGCACCACTCCGAGCTCCCTCCGAATGTCAGAGCTCCTTACCCTATCTCTAAGGCTGAGCCCTGCGGAGGAAACTCATTTCAGCTGCTTGTATCTGCGATCGCATTCTTTTGGTCACTGCCCAAAGCTCATGATCATGGGTAAGGGTTGGAACGAAGATTGACTGGTAAATCGCAAGCTTTGCATTCAGGCTCAGCTCCCTCCTCACCACAATGGTTCAGTACAACGCCCACTTTACTGCAGACGCTGCACCGATTCACCTGTCAGTCTCCCCCTCCATCCTACCCTCGCTCATGAACAAGACCCCAAGATACTTATACTCCTTCTCTTCCAGGAGACTCCATCCCAGTCAGATTTGCTTTGTGTGATAACACAGTAGAGTAGCATAATGGAACAACATTTTGTATACTTCCACTCAAATGTTAAACTCTGCACTCTTTCTGGCACACACATTCCTTTTTTATATGCTAGTTCCTGCTTTTAGTAGATTTAGTTGGCACTTTTCAACAAGAAAGCCAAAATCTATTTATTTTATTACTTTGTTGACATGTTTTAGCTGTTTTAGCACCCTTCACAAATCAAGGGACACAGGAGTTAAGGTTATGGGTGATTCTGTTTAACCCCCACAAATTACCTTTAGCAAGCAATTTACAACTCAACTCCATTGGGCCACGTAGAGGTTAACACTGCTAGGTTTCTTCAAAATAGAAAACACATGGCATCTCCTAGTTTCTATTCACAAGTTGATTTAAGACAGACCTGAAACCTGCCATAGACTGAACAGCTTGTCTCATTTTCTTCACTGCTCCTCTTATACCATTTAGTCTTTTTCTCTTGTACAGTAGATGATTTCATAACTTACCAGTCGTCCAACTTTAACAACCACTTAGGTCGCTTCTCCATACCCTTGATATGACCCACAGGGGTGTCTCAGTGGCAGGCATACCAGCCCTTTGTCTTCATGATAACAATAATAAACATATGGCTAAGGTGATGTAATGGTCCTAGTTTGGTTTAAGAAAAAAATCTACTTGGTTGGGTTTAGGAAAAGACTTGGGAGGGAAGAAGGTTTGGGTTATAAAAAGTATTTCCACATGGTTGAGGTTGTGGAACAGTCATGGACAAAAGAAACAACACTGACTAACGGGGGTAGCTGTGCCTCGGGAGGTAGAGCAGGTCGTCCACTCATCGGAAGGTCGGGGGTTCAATTCCGGACGTCTCCAGTCCACATATTGAAGTGTCCTTGGGCAAGACACTGAGCCCAAAATTGCCCCTGATGCATCATCGGTGTGTCAGTGATAGAAAAAGTGAATGGGTGAATGTGGCTTGTGGTGTAAAGTGCTTTGAGTGGTTAATAAGACTAGATAAATTAAGTTCATTCACATTTTCCAACTCAGTTTCACATGGGAAATGAACAGTGGTATCTGGTCTGAAAGTCCTGCATTTTGTGCAGCCATTCATCCACCCCAACCTCCTCAAACAGACACTCTTTATATTGTGTCACTTTATATCCTCCTTTGTTCCCGTCATAATTAAAACAGCTGCTGGAGGTCACCTAACAATAAAACATTACTATGGGTTATAATAAGATACTTGCGCAGATGACCTATGGGCTCTTATTTTACAGGACAGACGCTTTGATAATATCCATCCTTCCTCTCTCTCTCTCTCCAAACACACACACATGTTGGCGTAGCCCAAGTAGAGTTGTTGTTAGCCGTATTTGGCCAGTCCTGTTATATAACACCATCACACTGCCCTAACTCCGGCTTGCCTCACAGTGATGACAACCCTGTGTGTGGATTTTTGTTTGCCTTGGTCTGTGTATGTAAGGATACTTCTGTGTGTGTGTGTGTGTGTGTGTGTGTGTATGAGATATTCCCATTTCTGTAACTTTTTTTGTCATGAGTGTCATAGTCAGTTTGTTTGGAACCATATTTGTATCAGTTCTGTCTGTATTTTCTGTGTTTGTGAATGCATACAATCACTGAGCACTGTATTAGGAACACCATACTAATACTGAGTAGTAGCCTCCCTTACCTTTCAGTTCTTTCAGGCATGGAGGCTGGAAATCTTCCTTTGAGATTCTCGTCCATGCTGACATGATTGCATCAGATCATTTCTGCAGACTTGTCAGCTGTGCCCACTGTAGCCTCAGATTTCTGTTCTTGGCTGACAGCACGTGGAACCCTGTGCGGTCCTCTGCTCTTGTAGCCCATCTGCCTCAAGGTTGGACGTGTTGTTCATTCTGAGATGCTTTTCATTTCACCACAGTTGTAAAGAGTAGTTATCCGAGTTATTGTAGCCTTTCTGTCAGTTCCAATCAGCCTGCTCATTCTCCTCTGACCTCTCTCATCAACAAGGTGTTTCCATCCACAGAACTGCTGGTCACTGGATGTTTTTTGCTTTTGGCACCACTCTGAGTAACCTCTACAGACACTGAGATCACCTCTTTCCCCTTTATGATGTTTTATGTGAACATTAACTGAAGCTCTCGACCTGTATCTGCAAGATTTTATGCACTGCACTGCTGCCGCATGACTAGCAATAGGATAATTGCATCAATAAGAAGGTGCACAGTTGTTCCTAATAAAGTACTCGGTATCTCAGTAAGAACTGTATGGTTGTATGTCTGCTTGTGTGTATATGCTTAAGATTTTTACATTTTTGCAAACCAAAGGATGCACACAAATGTATCCACTAACACTTCACACAGTGGAGTTTGGCTACATTTTTTAAAGCCCACGCATCTAATGAAACATCATATTAATGAAGAAATACTAACCTAGAAACAAGCATCCATCCCACTGAAGTGGCCTTGATCAAAATGCTGAAACTCCATCACATCCTCAGGCAATGTTCTGTAACTGATGATGACCTCTGACCATAATGTGGAAGGAGGAAGTAAATATACAAATTCCCTCTGAGCATCAACAGAGTGTCCTCTGTCATCAAGCCAAGCAAATGTTTTGTCGCCAAAAAGCTGCTCCAAAGCCACTGCATAATATCAAAAATGTATGATTTTTCACAATATGAAAACAGGGCCTTCTAAAATTAATTCCTTATTTTTTTTTTAGATATACTAGATTGAAGAATATAGAATGAGGAGAATGAACCAGTTATGCCACGCACAATATCTACAAAACTCTTGAAATTAGTGCATGAACTTGCATGTGTATGTGGATATGTGCTTGCAAGCCACACACGTGTCTGTTTTTTAAAGGGGGTCCCCGTCTGCAGGTTGTGTCTTAGTGTCTTAGTCTCCATTGTCACCCACTCTCCTAAATAAATCAGGTACATGAATCCCATCTGACACATAGAGAGACAGGAAGAATGAGGGAGCGAGCAAAACAAGTTGTGAAAGTGAAATGAGTCTCATGTAGCACCTTTTTGTCTTCTTTTGTCTCGTCTTCTTTTCAGTGCAGCTTTGGGAAATGACAAAGAGTGCCAGAAGAGAGATGGAGGGACATCAGCTGCTGTCATGAGTGTATAGAGAGCTAATGCAGAAAAATAAATGGGGATCCTCTGTGATGACTACCAATGAATGAATGAATCTTCACTACCTGTTAAAAATCTAATTTGCTGCCTCGTAGTCTTTACACGGGGATTAAAATGGAACAGAATCTAATTTTTCACTGTTTAGATAGCAATGAAGAGATAAGGTTTGTGTTACACGAGTGGAAAAATCTGATTTGAGCAGTCACTGCGAATCCTGCCAGTGAGCGGATGAGTTTCATTACAGATTCCCTCCAGCAATTTTACCATGGATGACACGTCCAATTCCCGAGCATCCCACATTCTCCCCTCAACGGGAACTTTTTTAAAAACGCAAGAGTAGGCTATGAGGGAAAGAACAGTACTGGAGGGATAAATAAAATGACCTAGTCTGTTATGTACAAGGGAGTGCGTCACTCTCAGTTTTGCTGCTCTTGATGTGTTTCTGTTTTCTGTGGGCTCATGAAAGTTGTATGTGTCAGTGTGAGAGGGATTGATAATAACATCATCATCGCAGCCATTTTTTCTACCCGTGTCTCCATGGACGGGTGTTACTGAGATATCACTCCCTATCACATCATACACACTTCCCTCCTCCCTCCTCCACCTTTCCAGCCTCCATCTTCATGCAATCTCTGCATGTCAGCAGGGTATCAGCAGCACTGATGCATTACCATTAGTGCAAAAGGATTAACAGCTGTTTACTTACCTGTCTAGAAGAAAAATTGCGAGTTCAGCATCAAACTTTATTCCTTTACTTGGTGAGTTTCTCTCCAGGAGTGGAAAGCAACGCTAACTGTTAACTGTTGTTTCTATCACTTCATCTACTAAAGTTAGCATGCTAACTGGCTAGCCCTGGCCTATCTCATCACTTTCCGATAGCAACTCACCGTAGCACTGAAGATGTAGCACTTGTAAAGGCAACGATGGCTGAAGCACTTGTCAAGCGACAATCACCGCCACCCTGTAAACGCTGTAAATGCTAACATTGGTGATGCAGTAATAGCAAAACTTACATATAGCTCCTTTAAGAAAAAGTTCAGTTAGGCATAAAGTAGTACTGATTTCAAACCACTTAACTAAAGTGCTATGTAAATTAAATGAAACATTACCAATCTTGCAACTGTGTGCAAGCTGTTTTTTCATACTGTACAAGAATGAATGAAGCAAATTGCTTCGTCTGACGGGAGGAAAATGAATCCTTTAATCTTCAGCTACTATTACTTTTTATCATCTTGTACTGTATCTCCGTTTGCCCATTAGCATGAATAGCCTAAAGGACAACTGGCACAAACTGGCACTCATAAAATCACTTGTATTATTATCCTTTTAAACCTTCAAATTAAATGTGAATTGTGGAAAACAGTAGCCTACTTGCATTGAAGAGCAGTGGTCAAATAACAGAAGTGGAGATCAGGGGAATATGTCCTTTAGGTGGGTGAGCTCTTATGATAAAAACAGAAGGGCTGAAAGAGAAGAGACACGGGCAAAGAAAGAGAGATGAAAGAAATTATTAAAAAGAAATGATTAAAAGCCATTGTCCACGAGTGCAGGTTTCAATTTAGTTTGGAGAGGGGTGAACATCTCTACATCAGCCCTTAGACCCAAGTGTCCTCCCCTGCCCTTGACACCTCCCTTCTAATATTAAGGGGAAGGATCGCTGCTCAAAACTAACCCTACGGACATCTGATATTGGAAAAGAAAGATAAAAGGTAGAAAGCAAGTGCAGTGTATGTATGAGAGAGTGACATATTGAAAACTTCAAATATATATGATGTGGTAAAAGTTAAACTGAATAGAAACAGAAATAAAGTAGGACAGCGAGAGAGAGGCGGAAAGAGAAATTCCTCACCTGGTGTGGTGAGGTAACCAGTCTTCAGTACCAGCTGGCCAATACTGAGTTATTAACATTCGCAGGTGGTAATCATACCATAAAATCCTTAATAAAACAAACAAGAAATCAAACAGCTGAGTACTGAAGCCAGTACAACAGCACCTTGACATAGACATAGAAATGTGTGATGTGTGTTTTGTCCAACAGCCTGAGAATGAGACAGAAATATAACATCTGTTGTAAGAATGAAACATGGAGAGCAGATGTTTCCCCTAACCAAAGTTATCACTCTATTTCTGCAATTGAGGTTTTATCATAGTCTGCTGATGATAAGTTATATATATGAGACCGGTTAACACTCCTACGTTAAGCTTGTGAGCAGAACCCAGTGTGAGAGAAAAGGTCTAAAACATCTCTCTCATTACAGCTTTACGACCCAGGACCACTGTCCCATCTGCCAGTTACTAAATCAGTGTGAAATTTCAGCATCTATAATTCATTTACATCTGGGAAGCAGGCCGAGGTCAAATGTCCATACTTCAGCTGCTCGTATGAATTGGAGTAGCAGAAAGAAATTCAACTGGAGAGCTGTACCAGACGTTGCTCTGTTGTAACATAAATCGTTATAAATCTTTTGGTCTTTCCTTTGACTGAGCCATGGTTCACTCCTCAGGCTATAGAGGGTGTGTACTGCATGTCCCACTACATGTGAAACAATTAGGCACCAGTTATTTTGTAATCTGTGTCAAACTTTTAGAGAGGAGGTAAAAAAAACACCTCCAAACCCCCAAAATAGTCCTTGTCAAAAAATAGAAGATGGGATGAAAGCCTTGGTTTAGTGCAGCTTGTCTCATTTGAGTTATAAAAAGTATGATTTTTAGGGTCTGCTGGAAGATTTTTCGACTGACTGAATGAGTGGAACCACAAGGGACAACCTTTCATGAAGCTTTCTCAGCTGGATTCTGTTCCACTTTAGCATGTCCTTCTTTCCTTTCCTCTCTTCCCATAAGTGAGCTCTCTGGTGAAAGACTTTCAGATGTACAAAAAAAGGGCCCCTCTGCTCCTTTTTGAGAGCAATTCTTTGAAGGAAGGGAACAGAGTAATTAGAAGTGGATTGGCCCTCTCAGCTGGGACAGTCCTGCCAACTTCTTCTCCTTTTGTCAGTGCATCTGCATAGCAAAAGTTTTGAGCAGTGTAAGCAGCAAGACATTATCAATACTGCCTCAAATGGTACTACTTTTTGCAATGCACTTTTACTGTAATGCACTGTAACTGTTCCCATACACTTCAGGTCTTGAATGCAGCCTATTATATTGCACACAGACAGAGGCCTAGCTGGAAAGCAGAAAGCTGTTTGCCAAATGGATAAATCAAACTGCGAGAAACTTAAGTTTCCTACAAACTGCTGACGTTCTTACAGGCAACAAATGCTGTTTGCTGTAGAAATGTTTGTTTGGATGAGATGGATAGTGCAGACTAAAAGTTACTGAAGAGGGGAAATAAAGCTCGCCAAGCTAAGTAGCTTGCTAACTGACCGTTAGGTAGCTCTGTCGCTAACACACAGACATTATTCTGTTAACCATTGGTCTTTTGTGGAACAGAGGAAATTCAATAAAACTAATTGGTGCAAAGAAGCTAATAGGCTATGATAGCTTTTCTGCAGCTCTCTGTCCCCTCAAAGGTCAGCACTGTCAAGATGGCCAACAGTCAACGGTCAACAGCGTAAATTAATGTGTCAAAGTTCATGGTTGAACTGTGTGTGGAGCATTCGAGCAGATTAATTTTGTGTCCTCATGCTGATCGTCCATTGGAACGAATGGATTTCACCTCAAAAATTTGCTTTGAAATCCTTGTGTAAAGGCCTTAATGCACACAACATCAAAGAATTAGTTTTACCGCATGATTGTTGATGAAGTTTTCTTGAATAAATCAATGGATACATAAAAAGAGTAGTAGCAGCAGGACGGTGCTGAAACAAAGGGCTTACCTGTTTAAACACAGCCCCCCAGTCTGCACAGGTGCCTGACAATCAGGCCGTCCAACTGGAGCTGAAAGGAAACACCAAATGAAAACATGACATAATTTATTGCAAACCAATAAAGTTATACACCCACAGACTCCCTTTTGATTGTATTACTCCAGATATTAAATTGGCTGCCAGGAAATGGCTGTTTGTGAGCTATGACTGAAAGGCAAAGAATAATGTATTCAACTTTTTACTGATAACACAGAATTGTAACATTAAGCCATTTGACATCATTTGAGATAACAAGAAATTAAACTTTACTCATACCAAATTGTGACAAAATCTCGCCATAATTTGAAAGTTTTCATATTTTAGCTTGTCAGTGGCGAGCACAGTAGCCCGAAGCTCCCTTAACTATTGTAAATAAAGAATTATTTCCATTCTGTTTGCCCTATGATGCACAGCTCAAAACAGCCAGTTAGAGTAATGCAAAAACACTACATAACATATTGTTTATTCTATAGAACTTGCACATACGCATTCTTCTGCTAGACAGCCCAAGGCTAAACTAAAGCAGACAGACTGCTATACATGTTCACAGTAAACACTGTTAGGATGTGAAACAATCTTCTATCCGATGACGGTTTGCCTTTAACCTTGCTCTCGGGACAGATATGTTTAATGTTGGTTATGTATGCGTGTGTTTGTTAGCAGTGTCTGTGATCTGCCTTAACTGAAGAGTTGGAAAGAGGACAGGGTAAGCACATAGCCAGTAGCTACAGTATGTCAGCATTAATAACACCACTGAGGAAGAGAGAGAGGGAAACATACACACACAGACACACACACTGCAGGCAGGGCCCTATGTGTATGTGTGTGTCTGTGTGTGTGAGGGCTGGAGATAATCAACCCTCATAAGGTTCAGTGGAAGATGAGCACTGACCCTATTTCACCTGGCCTTCTCTCTCCAGCTTCCGCCCCCTTCCCTCTCTGTCTCAGAAGAGCTTACGCAGGTCTTTTGTAACACTTGAGGGATACTTGCTCCTACTGGATCTCAGTTTCCCTGTCACTTAGCCAACACTTTGCTCCTGTGCTGAATTTTTTATCAGCAGCAAATTTTCTCTGGAAACAGAAAATGCTGGCTCACACTTTTCGCTAATGTTTGGCGTGCTGGATATTCACTCACAGTATCTGCCTGAGCAATATGCACGATGTGCGGCTATTAAATAATGAGACTAATGCTGGCTCAACTTGCATAAGCCTGGTCTCATTATTTAACAGCCACACCTTGTACTCACACGTGAGTGTGTGTGTGTACAGTATGTGTGTAACACATTGTATTTTAGTCTGTGGCATCTTTTGGGATTTTTTTTTCTTTCCCTCTCCTCTTCCTCCTGTCTTGTCCTCTCTTCACTTTCAGGGTCAGAGTACACACGTGCAGCGGCTACAAGAAGGAGTGACGTGAGGCGTTTTGCCACATGACATCCCTTCATGTTTAATTAGATGAATAATGTTATTGTGTTAGACACATTGTTTCCCTCCTTCAAAATCTTTAACTCTTAATGCTCTATGTCACTGTATGAAAAATATAATGTGATGTAAACTCTACTGGAAGTGTGTCATTCTTGCATTTTAATAACAACATCAGGGACACTTGTCACTTCTCACAAAGTCTTAACAAAGCTTGGCAGATCATGGGATATTTTTCAGCTGTTTTGAAAGCATTACACCAAATACTAAAATGCTAAAGTTAAAGGTCATTTCAGACTTTGAAAGCTAGTTCCAAAACCATTTTCCCACTTGCCATCTACATCTGTAATTGGATCTGATGTGACCCAAATTTTGTCATTGTTCATCTGAAGCTGCCACTTAATGCATTTTGCCACAATCAAAAGACAAAGGTTGCACTGAAATTACAAGTGGGACCTGCAGCCTTTCTGTCATCCCTTGTATTGTGTGAGATGGACAGATGATTGACAAGTTTTTCCTTGTCACTATTTCTTTTTGACTGTCCGTCTTCTTCCACCTGCCCTCTTATCTTCTCTTCCTTTTAAAGTTATAATCGTCAGCGCCGGCCTAGTATAGGTGAATGCTAGAGGCGCCATCATACATTGGGGGTGTCGCATATGGGGAAGAAAAAAAATCTTAAACATTACATAAACACACACAACAACATAACTACATACCAAAACCCATTAAATAATGGATAGGCCTTTTTTTCTGGGTTCCTGCCGCCACCCGGCCCCCCTTCCCAGCTTGTTACACTTAACCTGTTTTCTAGGGAGAATGGGCAAGTTATCTGACGTGACCCCAGAAAAGACGCTGTATCTTTCATCATGTCAAAATGACCAAAGCAAAGAAAGGGAGAGGAGCAAAAACGGTAAAAAGAGAGAGGTACAGTAATATGATTAAATGAATAGTCTTTTGCATTGGTAATTACCGTTGTTGGAGCAGAGTGTTAACTTGCTAGCTTACTTTTGGACGATAGTAACGTGGTTTGCTAGTCAATAAATAGCTAGAGTTAATGTCAGTTAACATTACTCCTACCTTAAATTCATCAGGGAAATTTGGAAATATTAACGTTATGCCTGTTCAGGTGTTGTTTCCAGCTGCTGGCTGTGTCATACATTTTTATTGACATCAGGTTAGCCAACGTTTGCCCTGCTTGTAATAGTCACACAGAGTTACTAAACCGAATTTATGCTGTGTGCCATCTTCATTTACTCCTAGCCAGTAACATCTAGGCTGATGTCTACATGTATAAACTTCAATCTTCTTAATCTGTCAAAAGAAAGGTAACACTTGTGAGATTCATCGGGAGGTGTAAGCATCAGCCTAGATATCACTGGCTATGAGTAAATGAAGATGGCACACAGCATAAATGAACACTTTTATTTTCACCTAACAAAAATTACATTTTCAGAATGAATATCCCTTTGTTATTATGCAGGGCCAGCCCCAAACCTCTACTATACCATACTACAGCATCTGAATATTACATGTCTCAAAGTTGATATTGATATAATGAAGCACAGCTAAACTAAAGAGATTTTATTAGAGGCATTTCTAGGTGAAATCTCCAAATTTTCTACCCCAACCCTATATACAAAGTTCTAAACACACACATTATAATAAAATTCAAACCTACCTGATATACAAAATACATATAGACACGCTGTGAATACAGCTGTTTCACTGAGTTTAGTAAATCTGTGTCAGTACTAGATTTACCTACCAAATGGAGACAAAAACCATGTAATCACCTAATTGCATGGGTAGGGACACTATGCAGACCTTCCCCCTTGGCAGACATGAACACAGACGGCTGGATTGATATGAAAGCGAGACACTAGTGGATTGTCAGCACCAGACAAAACTTGCCCATATGTGCTGTAGAACACATTATGCAGCTATTTTTTGTTTGTGCAATAATTTTTAATGTCTTCATTGGTTTCTTTAAAATCTTATTTTGTGCAATTCCTTATTTATATTGTATTTATAATTTAATTTATGTCACTTGTTTCTAATATGGTTTTTATTTTGTGGGTTATTTTCTATTTAAAAGAAAACAGGCAAAGCCATGCAGTTTCTGTGTGAGTGTATGAACATTGGCAGGGAAATTGACTGCGATGCAAGGGGGGCGCCAGCTAAAATCTTGCCTAGGGCATGAAATTGGTCAGGGCCAGCACTGATAATCCTTAATAAATGAAAGAAATCAAGCGTTATTTTTGCCACTATTTATTGTTGGTATTTTTCAGCAGTAGTCATTCAATGTATTTACATTCTGTAATTACCTCTCTATATAGTAGTTTTCATTGTTAATAGTGGAATCCGCGATTCCCATTCTTGATTGAAACTGCCTTCACAAGCATGAGGGAATCACTGTTTGTGATCTTATTTTATTGATGTTGGCCTCATGTTTACTGTCAACTCTTTTTACATTGCATCAAAGCTGTATGAAATCATTACTAATGCAAACTCAATATTCCTTTCTGCTGCTACTTCACATTAACTGTTCAGCTGCCAAAACATGCCGTGGCTTTTATTGTGAAGCAGTAGAACTAAATGCAGTGTATTTATCACAGAAGTGCTGACCACTTTCATGCATCAAAATTACGTCAACTGCTGCCCTTAGAATTCTGGGACCTGTAGTAGGTTACCAAACTTCTCTTGTTGATGCAACCAGTAATGACAGTCAAAACTAAAGGAGGACATGAAACATGCATGTTGTGGCACTGGTAGTTTCTTTTACCTACATCATGGTTTTGTATTTATGTAAAATGGCTGCTGTTAAACTAATTTCCCTTTGGGTTTAAAAGTATTCTATCTTTTTTTTTTTTTATTAATGTCTAGTTTCTACTCTGGTCTTAACTTAGATTTTTCTGTTTTTACTTGGTGCTGTAATAGGTATTGGTTAATTGGGTAATAGCTTTTAGGAGATGGGTTATCGAGTGATGTTGCAGTTTTCAGTTATTGCAGTGCAGGAAGAGTAGAGGATTCCAGGAAGGCAACAGGTGTTCCTGAGTGCTGCTGTTTGGAGTGAAAGATGTGTTCAATGAAGGAGACGCTCATGTGGAACTTTATTACAGTCAGTGGTGATGTTCTAACAGCTACGTTTCTGACAGATGTTGGTGAATACAGATTTTTTGGTATTGGCATAGTTGATGTCTTAGTACCTGCCAACTTGAGTGGGTTTCTAAATGCCGTCTCTTCTCTGCCCGGCTGACGCATTTTAGTGCCCTTTCCCTCCGGCGGATTGATGCCTCTGCACCGCTGCTGTCAGAGTATGTTGGGCGATCAGTAGAGCACATATTATGGGCAGTGAAATTGAAAACAGATGGGGCAACTTCAGGCTTTGGTCTGAAGCCAACCAACCCTGTGACGTTACAGGTTAAAGTACAACAAGATGGTGCCGCCATTGCTATGAAAGATATAACAGGGCTTCTTTTTTATTTTATTTGCTAACATTTGTTTATTATAAACTGGAAATCCATTTAGTAAATCATGTTAACTTGAGAGAATACTTCATATCCACTTTTAGGAATATATCTCTGTAGTGACTCATTTTCAAACACATTACTTGCCATCTTCCCTGATTCCTCTCCTGCTTTCTTCAACCTTCCATCCTTCTCTTCTGGTTTACTCATGTAACTTTCTCCTCCCTGAAACCTTGTTTTTTTCTTTTCCATTCATCCATCCACCGGTCTTCCTGTCTCTGCCTTTACACCTCTGCCTAACAAAATATATCTATCAATGCCCTCTTCTCTCCATCTCTATCCTGCTCCTCGTGTCATCACATTTGTATCTACTTCATTCCTTTCCCGTCTCTTGTCTCCCCTTCTCTCTCTTGCTCTCCCAGTTTTTCAGATGTATGATTCATGGTTCCAGCGCTATGACTGAGATATGAATATTTTACAAGAACCAAATATAATTTTTCGATAGAAAGGAAGTGAGGAGTAGGAAAAAAATGAGACGAGTGGAAAGAATGATGGGAATGAAGGGGGATGAAGCTAAATGATGTCGAGTGTGTTTGGCAAAGGAAGGGGTTGACATGATTTCTTGTTATCTTAAATGTGTAACTGTCATGTTCCAGACATAGTGTGTAATCTGGCTGATTGATGCAACAGATACAACCAAACTAAGTACATACTGTGAATGACTGACAGGTCAGGAATGTATATTTTATTTGTCCATCCAAACCACATTGGATAAATAGGACCTCAGCAGGGAAGGTCAGCCTGTTGTCTGCAGTTCCTGCGAAGCTGATTTCTTACCAGGTTTTCAGCGAACAGGAAAATGGTTACAAAGCGTAAGGGGAACAGTTTGTTCCAGCAGTGGGGAAAAGATGCCGCAAGGGAGCTTTATGACTGACTGTCATTCCTCTGGTGTGCATTCCTTTGCAGTCATTTAAAATGCAAGAGGTGTGATACGTTTCCTTGTTCCTCATACACCAGTACGTGCACTGAAGATTCCTCTCGTCGCGTCACGAAGCCTCAGCCTCCCAAACAGCAGAGAGAACTGCTTCTGCATGGTGTCGCATTCTTCCTGACAGTCTCCTTCACCATGTTGCTTTTGGTTTTTGTAAAACTGCAAACGCTCACAGATAATTTGAATGTTTTCATTCATCATATTTATTTATAGATTTCTGCCACATTTTTACATAGACATTCGGTAATCCATTAAACCACAATGTGAAACAACATTTTATTGACAACTATGCCAAGACAATGGATTTTTCTGTTTAGATGGTTGAAGTGTTGAATAATATATTATGAGCTGAAGGATGGGTGGTTGTTTATAAGGGGATTTCCATTAGATCCTTTACAGCCTTATCCTCTTGTTGCATTTGATGGACTATGAATATGATCCATCCACTGGGGATTCAAAAATTCTAACAGTCCACAACGGTACATACACAGGTACAGTATCCAGCACTGGATGGCTGAGAAAACTAGACATTATTTCTTGTTCTGTGTCCTACCGCTGTAATGGTGTGGCGATGTAGCGCTGCAGCTCAGATAGTGAGAGGAGAGATGTCAACAGGGAACAGAGTGACTGACAGTTAATGGGGAGATAGATGATCATCAGCCTATAGAGAACAGATGGTGGCAGGGGATAACCATGTACACACCCGCATACCCACACACACATATGCATACACAACCATGGTATAAAATGATTACTCTATGAAGGGCACCTTGTGTTACTGGAAAATACAGGGATGTGTATGCACACACATGCACACACGTACATGCGATATCACGAAAATAGATGATGCTGACTCAAACTGTCAATCAAACTGTTCCATTTCTTGTGTAACTTAACTTACAGATGTAACTGTGAATGTACTTTGGGCTATGGTACAATTTGTTTCTGTGCTTGTGTGTGTGTGTGTGTGTGTGTGTGTGTGAGTGTGTGAGAGAGAGAGAGAGAGAGAGAGAGAGAGAGAGAGAGAGAGAAAGCTTCTGTCTGCATCATTTGAGCCAGTATAACGCACCTCTTCACCTGTCTAACCTCTCTGAGCTGCACTCACTTTTATTCTCCCTGCCCAGTATCTGTCACCACAGTCACTTCACTTCTCTTTTTATTTGAACTTAATGTTCTGTACTGCTCCTCTCCGTGCAGTATGGTGGCAGTTTAGCCACGCTGAGGCTATTGTCTGTGATATCTGAGGTCAGTTCTGACCTGGGTCATTTCTCTGTTTTCAGCCTGCTTATATTGCCAGATGTGTAGGTTTTGCTACATTAGGACTGATGATATTACCCATTAGTGGCACAAAACTGTCTTGAATTAAGAGAGTTTTTTAAGGATCAGTTCATCCAAATCAAGACAAAACATACCACTAGAGGCAAGCCATGCAGAAAGTTCAGGCTCCCCATCACAAGTGACTAGAATTTTGCTTATGATGCTAACCCATCTGTTACTCTGCTATTACTTTAACCTTATACATGCACACCAGAAATGACTGTAGTATGGCGCATACAGAAGGATCTACCATCCAATTCACAATGACTCTGACATCCATTGTACTGGCTTCATGTGCAGACCAGTTCTACACAAAGGGGCTCTAATTTGAGACGTTAAGCTAAAAAAAAACATAATGGTGCCTTCAGGGGCCTGTTGGAAATATCACCATTACAAGTGAGAATGCACAAACAATATAGGTATGAAACAAGCAGATGTGAATATGATCCCGAAGTCTTAAAGACATACAGTATTTACAGTACAATGTTTGTAACATCCTATATTCCCATCTATGTCTTCGTATTGTTGTTTTAAATAGAAAAATGGGTTCTATCTCCAATAACACTTCCACATATTTACTCATACTGTGAGAGGTGGGGTAGTGGATATATGTTAAGCCTTTTTTTCCCCCAGCCGCTGTCTTTTTCTCAGTATCTTCCACTGCCAGCCTTGGCTTCTTTGGGTGTAAGTAGCAAGTCATTACTATGACCAGATTATATTGGCTTAGAGAGAAACCGTCTGCATTTAGTCTAACTGATTTCAACGGGACCAGATGGCAATCTGCCTGACTCTGTATTTATCTCTTCCCATTATACGCTCTGCCTCACTCACTCAGACACACACACACACACACACACACACATAAATATGAACAAACTCACTCATCAAGTGTTCACCCATACCATCCTACATTTCCCTCACCTCCATTTTCTACCTTTTCTGCCACAGAGTTGGATGTATGAGGACTTAAATGAGGTAGTGAAAGGCAAAGGGAGAGAAAGGGGAGGGGGTGGGGGGCGGAAGGAAATAGAGTGATGAGATGTGGAGGGAAAGCCAGGTGTGGGTGATGGAAGGCAGGTTGGCAGGAACAGGTGAGAGAGAGAAACACAGTAAGGGTACTAGAAGGAGAAAGAGGAATGTCACTTGATGCAAAAAGTGGTGAATGTGACTTCCCACTGAAAGTAATATCAGCGATATTACTGTTAAAATAACACGAAAAGCCAAAGTCTATTAACTGAGAAAATATTGATTAAGATTTAGCATTAGCTGCATGATCGTGTCCCAGTTTAACAGGACTGAGAGAACAGCGTAGGAATCAATATTACAGTGAGTGATCAAAGAGTGGAAAGTACCCAAGGGATGAAGGCAGGTGAGATGAGGATGGAATAAGTGAGGGATGGTGAGTGTGATGGAGAAATGACAGGAGATTAACAGGAATAAAAGGAAGGTGAGAGGGGAAGAGCAGGAGATATTAAAAGAAAATATGAGAGGATAAGGGGATAAAACATAAGCGAGGATGGGAGTGATGGGGGCACAAAGGTGAGCCAACGAGTGGAGAGAGAGAGAGAAAAACGGGTAAAGAGGGAGAATAAGGATAACTCAAGGGGGGGGTCAGAAAAAAAGAAAAGTGGAGGACAAGAAAAGGGGCAGAGAGAGGGA
Source organism: Seriola dumerili (assembly GCF_002260705.1). Classification (NCBI taxonomy): domain Eukaryota; kingdom Metazoa; phylum Chordata; class Actinopteri; order Carangiformes; family Carangidae; genus Seriola; species Seriola dumerili. Next base: position 843,794 of record NW_019174515.1, on the reverse strand, counting down.
GTGGAAGATAGACACAGAAAGAGAAAGAGAGGAAATGTTAAATATTAAATCGGGTTTTGGCAAGAAGAGCGATAATCCGTCTTTTTGTCAGCTGAATTATGCCAGAATTGCAGGATTCTATTTTACTACCCCTAATCTGTCTCCAACCAAATAATAAACTGTCTGTCAGTACAGGTTCGCATTTGCAGCGTCTAGCACTGTCTCATGTTAGATAAGGCTCCACAATAGGGTTGACAAATATGACTTTTTTTAAAAAAATTTTTTTTTTACATACACTCATGCAAGGAGAAATACTCTGTACTGTACTCAGTTCAGATCATGTCCCAGCAGCTTGATATCTCTCCAAGAGGAAAAAAAACAGAAGGTGGGAAAACAGAACAACTATAGAGGAAGTAGATGTGGGCAGAGATGAAGGGATGAAACATGCGTGTGTGCGTCTAGGTTGCGGTGTAAGGTTGATCTGCATATACACGACATGATCTCTGGTTAACACAGAGATTACACAGCGACTTAGCCTGCTTTGCCACTGTGACCCTGCTAAGCCATGCTAACTCTAATAGCTAATAACCATTATGCGCCAGCTGCCTGCCTGCTTCAAACTGTGCATGGCTGGCTTTATGTGTGTCAACTTTCCTCCTCCTTTCTCTCACACCCTCGAATGCACTTTTTGCAACCTCACTTGCTCTCTCTCTCTCTCTCTCTCCCTCCCGCTCGCCTAAATTCATCGCTGCTTACCACAATCAGATTTTCTTTTCTGCTACCTTCCTATCCCGTTTCCCATAATCACTCCATCTCACTCTGTCTTTCTCTTTACCCCTCATTCTCTCTCTCTCTCTCTTTCTGTTCCCCTTCTCTGCATCTCTATCCTTCTTTCCCCTCCTTCCTCTCCCCCCTCACCAGCAGGGGTGTCATGCCTTCTCTGGCACGTGAGCCGAAGCCCAGATGTCTGTGTTGGCTGCTGCTGGAAACTAGGTCATGTTGAGAGAGAGAGAGAGAGAGAGAGAGAAATGAGAAGATGGGACGAAAGCAAAGGAAAGTAAAAAGGAAATGGAGGAAGAAAAGCACGGGGCAAAGGGAGAGGAAAAGGGAGGAGAGACAGACAAGAGGAAAGTGCAAGAGGTGAATGAAAGCACTCCAAAGGGGAAGTAGAGGGTGAGAGGAGGGAAGTGGTAGAGGGGGAGAGAGAGAAGATGGCTCCTCCTTTACTGAAGAGGAAAGTTGGAATGATGAGAGTGGCCAGGATGAAGAGGAAACCTAAAGTGAGGGATAAAATGGTGCAGATGGACCATGTCCATCTGTAAACTCCGAGGCTAATGAATCTCTTGTCAAGTCTGTTGTCTCTCCTCACAAAGAGCAATTAACTCTGCTGTTTAAGTGCTGATTGGTTTTAAACGTCTGCACAGCAATGACCTGCAGTGATAATATAACTGACAAAAATTAAGCAAACCTGGTGCTGACTGTGATGGATTACACCACTTTTAATAAAGTGAGCTGGTTGATTTATATCATGTAGATAGAAACCAATGGCTGCCTGAAAATGCAAGAAAAAAAAATTTGTGATGAGGGTCATTAAAACGTACACACAATTAAGTGACTAAAACTTTTTTTTTCTTAATGGAAATATGACAAACTCTTCCTCATCCATGATGAAGAGGAGGAGGGTTTAGGACCAATGGACTAAAAAAAAGAAAAGGGTAACGCTGCCTGCTGCTTCAAACAACACGTGAGCCCAACTTTGTGTGTCAGTGCCTGTCAGAATTTGAATATGAATCAGTCATTCATTGAATACAGTGGACATGACAGTAAATGAACTTTGGTGAATGGCTGATAGGCAGTTATACAGGACAGGACAGGACAGGACTGATAAATAGGTGCAGAATGAATGTAAATGAAATGCAAATGAACTCTTCTGAGAAGCTTTTTCAGGCTGATGATCACTTTGGAAGCAGTAGAGCCCACATTGACAACCATGTCGCTCCACATTTACATCATCGAAAGTATGTGCAGCATTATTTACAAAGACAAGAACTTTAAAACTTTTTTTTTTTCTCTTACTGTAGTATAGACAAAGCAGAAAATCAGAATCTAGACATAATAGATGAACCCTGAACTATACATCTATATACTGTATGTAAAAGCTTGGGGGTAACTCCTCTATTCTTTTACTCGCATCTCAGGGCCAATAAAACTACCTCCCAAACTAATTTACTATAATTAACAAATATAATTATTAATGTTATTAGCTGTCAACACTACCTTTATTAGTAGGAGCACTACAGTTGCCATTACATAACTATTGCTGTTACTGCTGCTACTATTTCTATTATTAATATTACTATCATTGCACTTTCTTGATCTTTTCCTCTGTGGTCTCTCTTGCTCTCTATCTCTCTCTCCATCTCTCCAACCCAACCGGTCGAGGCAGATGGCCGCCTACCCTGACTCCGGTTCTGCTCGAGGTTTCTGCCCCTGAAAGGAAGTTTTTCTTTGCAACTGTTGCCTAGTGCTTACTCTTGGTGGTAAATGTTGGGTCTCTGTAAATAATATTATAAAGAGAAAGTCTAGACCTGCTCTATTTGGAAGGTGCCTTGAGATAACTTATATTTTACATTGGCGCTATACAAATAAAAATTGACAAAAAATAAATTGACTTAATCCGAATCTTATTAAGACACTGAATGGAGAAACGAATAACAGACATGAGTAATTTTCAGTCCAGTTAAGTACACACTCATATAACTTCTTCATGCCTGTGACAAGTCATCATTATATTTCATGTCTTTATTTAGTGCTAACTTCCAGGAATGTGTTCTGTGAAATGCTGAACCGTGTAGTGGAGCTTGTAAACACTTGTTTTGGAGGGTAGGTACTGTGCTAATAAAACAATGGTCCTTAATCAGTGAAACACGCTTCAGTTTAGCTTCAGTTTTAAAAGTTATGAACAGTCTAATAGCATGTTGGTGTTAATATATCACACCAAGCATTTCACAATAACAATATCTGGTCAGTTACGAATATAACAGGGATGTGTTTGCTAAATGAATTATGGATTTCAGCTTTTAAGGTCAGATTTGACGCCTGAAAGTTGAGGAGTTTTTGCGAGTAGGAGAGATGACGACTCTTTTTGCGTCATTTGGCGAGGACAGTCTATATAAATTTCGTAAAATTATAACCACACAGATGTCTGCAGCCACAGACTCACACACGTACTCAGTCACTCACAAACATACGCAGACACAAACCTCCAATACACACACGCAGACTCACACACATTTAAGCAACCCATTACATTGATAGATGGCCAAAGCGGTGAGGATGTCTAAATGCATCCTCAGGCATTATTCAGAGTGGCACTGACTGAAGATCCACACACTTCATCATCACAGCCATTTATATAGACTACTTAAATGACTCCCCACACAACACACACACACACACACACACTCACACGTGCACACACGGCCTCCGTCATACACACACGTGAACAACAAGCTTACACTTGAAGGCAAACTCCAGTCTGCAACATAAACGCAAATTTGTACCAATGACTAATTTCTGTTTAAAATGTCAACCACTGCTGTAGCATGTGCATGACCCAGTAGTGGCAGTGGTAGTCACAATGACACTGAGAATCTTCCAGCACCACCTGTTTTACATGGACTTGAGACTAGAACAGTTTTTCAATGTGCCACTTTGTGACAGAGATACGATGTCAATAACACAATAACACACTGACGACTTAGATATTTTAGCCTTATCAGACAGCTATTAAAGAGAGGGAGAGTATCTTACGTTAAAAATACAACAGGGATTTAGTGCATTATTTTAAACAGTAGACTAATGTTTTCATTATTTGAATTGTAAAAGCATTTGTCAGTTTCACTGGTTATCCATGTAGGACATTTTGGACATTTCTGGACACGTTACACACCACTGCACAAATAAAACATATAATTCTAAGTCCAAATCTACATATATAATAAGTTAATAAGTTTAATAAGTTTTTCAAAAATCACCCATTTAAGCAGCGTGTAAATGTATTCAAATGCTCAGCTCAGCTTCCTCTTTGACAAATACGTGGCCATTCAGCATACAAAATGATGGGAATCAGGGAGCCTGCGTTACAGGCAGATGTGCACGGAGGTGTGCAGAGATCTGAATTACCTAGCTAATCACTTTCTCTTTGAGCCAATGACTCTTACCATGTCAGATGTCTCTGATGCACATCAACACTCAACTCATCTCTCCTTCCATCTGTTCATCATCTATCCATGGCCATTGTGAGTATTTTATTTAAATAATGTCATGCTTCTCTACCCCGTCTTTCTTTTTCTCGCCTCATAATTTACAGTCACAGGCTTTTAGCTAATGCCTTATTCAGAGCGACTTATAATCAATGCAGCACCAGTCACAACAGTCAGCAGGAACCCAGTGATAGGAAAAAAGCTGATAGGATGAGAACAGGCCGGGAGAAAAAGTAGAAGAAAAAATAAATAAATGCTGAGTGATTTTTTTTTACATTTTCCCACCATTGTCAAGGTGACTACTGGTTGTATGTCCTCTGCCCTTCTTCCTTCTTTCTTTCATCAATCAATCAATCATGCCATCCATCCATTCTCCTATTCATTATTACTCTTCTCAATCATTCATGCATCCTTTACCCATGTTCCCCTTGTCAATCCTCCTCTTCCTCTTCTTCTATGGCCCTCTGTCATCCAATTCTCCCCTTTTTTTAAGTTTGTGAGCAAACCAGCCATTGCATCATCATCATCATCATCATCATCCCTGACACAAATTCATCAGTCTGCTCTCACTTCTGATAATATAAATTTCCTCTCAGTGCGAAAGACATTTAAAGATAAAAGTGAGAAATAGGGTTGGATAAAGAGGGGAATTAGGGGTAAAAAAGTCTGAGTCTCAGGGAGGAGGAGAGGATGATGGAAAATGGGTGGTGAGGAGGAATGAATATGCATTACAAAGAGGATACTTTGGGTAAAAGGAGGGGGGAAAAAAGCAAGGAAAATGGTGAGTAGAAGGTAGTGGAGAGGAGAGACAGACAGTCGGAGACAGTGCAACGTGCTTACAAGGGAATGGCTGTGTGATAAATAAAGACAGGAAGAGGGGGTAGAGGGATTGGGCTAGTAAATAATGATCCAGTCTCGGAGATAGAACGAGAAGAGAATCAGGGTAATTAATGAAGGTAGGACTGAGAGAGAGGAGAGGGAGAGGAAAAATAAAGAGTAGATAAATCACACTAAAGAGAGGAAACAAGGATCCCTCTGAGAGCAGCATCAACAAAGGATAAGGTCCAGTCCAGGCATGATCATTGACTCTACTGTAACACAACAGTATGTTCACACATCTGGATGTGAGATGCCCTCAAAGGTCCCTAAAGCTGAAACTCAGCACTTTACAGTCACAGTTATTGTTTCCTTGCAAATCCAATATGCTGGAGTACAAAAAATGTGTCACTGACATATAATATTTATGGACTGCAGTGAATAGGTATAACTGGTTGACCTTTACAGTGCAGCTCCCTTTGTTACAGTAGTAATTAATGAGGTGTCTTTAAAGGGTCAGTTCACCCAAATTACATTTATGACAAAACATTTACCTCTGGAGGAAAATGACAGAATATCAACAGTTTTCGAAGGGACTATTTCTCCAAGTAAAATAAAAAAAATGAAAACAGTAAGGAGTATTGTGAGCACCACATACAAAATTCCATTTACCTCCATTGTTTTTCTTGTGGATTCAGAAATCCAAGAAACCAATATCTCAAAACTACAGGAGATAAAAACAAAACTTGTACTGTGTTCTGCTCTGTTCTGGTGCCTTTCTTCTCAGTGTCTGTCTCTCCCAAAGTCTCTCTTCTCCCCCGGCTGATTTATGTTTCGCCACTTTGAGAACGGCATCTTTAGGCCTTTAGGAATATGGGTAGTATAATTTTATTCCTGGGCTGTTAAATATGAGTGAAAGAGCTTGTCATGCTGTAATAACTGGCTCAAAGACAGAGAAGGGAATGAAAATACTGCAGACGAGTGGTCTTGTGGAGTATTCATGGGCATGAAATGTGACAGTGTGTTTGAAAAGACAGAATGAATACACCGCTTCCGGCTTTACACCCAGGAAAACGGATATTAACATGCTACAGTCTAGTGGCCTTTTGGAAAATTAAGACGCTTGGGGAAAAAAAAAAAAAAATGGCTAAAGGAAAAATTAATAGCAGAGCAAATTATTTGCTTTGTGATGCAGGAATATCAAACGCGTGAATGTAAGACCTGAAAGAGCTTTCCAGTGGAAGCCATGAGCAAAACCTCTCATCTGCTGAGTGTAAGAATGTCAGTTAGCCAATGTTGGATTTTGACCTCGGCCTGATATTAATTTCGAATCGAACTTTGACATCTGCCCGACGTTACAGTTGTTAGAGTCCAACATCTGTATGACGTTACATTGACATCTGGTGCCTGCTGGGTTGTGACATTTCTTCACCAGTTCATAAGGATTACCTGAATGCACCACCAAAAAAAGTGGTTGGCGTGCAATCCTACACCTGTTGTTTCTTCCAAATAAAAAATGTTGCATTTTGTGACCGTATTTGGAGAAAAATTGCAATATCCCTAACCATTTCTGAAAATACCAGAGGGAATTTGCGGTCACAAGTCCTTCCTGCTAGATCCAACCTCGAATTTCTCCCGCTATAATAACTAGATATATATAAATGTATCGAAACTGTAAAACTCAGAGGTAATATGGGGGGAAAAAAAAGATAAATGTGTGATCAAAAGGATTGAGACAAAAGCGGAACCTGCATTAAAACTCAGAAATTGTAAAAGTTACTTACTGCCCAAGTGTGCTGCAGCATATGTAGTGTGTTTATTTTAGGAAGGAGTATATGTACCCTGGAGCTGGGTACTCAAACAACGGCATCATGAACACATCTGTTCACTTGTATGTGTGTGTGTGTGTGTGTGTGTGTGTGTGTGTGTGTGTGTGTGTGTTAATCCACATGTACCGTGCCTGTAGTGCTGCCCCTCAGTCCCAGCCACACATAATCAACTTCTCACTTTCATTCCTAAATGCTTCCCACACACGTACAACACGACATGCCGCTGGGCGAGTGTTACAGAGAGGAGAGAGAGATGGACAGGAGAAATGGAGACCAAGAAAAAGGGGATTATTATTATTTTTATTTTTTTTCTCCATGGGTGATGATGGTCCAGGAGGGAACACCAGGCCTACCATGGTGTGAAGTACCAGCACCAGGGCAATTTAAAATCTATTTTAGGTCTGATTTAAGTGAACCTTATAGGCCAATATAACTTTATTTAAAGACAGAAATTGATGTTTTATAACATATTTGGTAACTAGCCCTTCATAGAATTAGAATATCCCTATTTTTTTGTCTGGGCTGTTGGTTTCAGCTTAAAAAAACCCCTCTCAGCCATGTAGGATGTATTAACAACTCCTCAATAATTTTTTATTTGCAAGCACTTTTCTTAGATGCCCTTGTGGAAATTTGGAGATTTCGTGATTTGTAAGTCCATGTTTCAGGAATTACATCAATAAAACCGTATATTTAGGTCATACCAGGTACATGATTGTGTTAACATGTTTGTGTTGGATTGTGCATTTGCAGCAAAAACAGAAACAAAAAGAGAGATGGACTGGAGTGTGTGTTTGTGTGTGTGTGTGTGTGTGTGTGTGTGCGCGCACATGCACAATGGCACCGTTGAGGGCTTTTCTTGGCAGACTGACAGAAACACTGATGACAAGTGATTGGATAAACCATGCCTGCAGGAGACACACACACTTGCATGCATACACAGAAGCACACACACACTTTCATGATCCATGCTCTCCAATGCGGCACTGTTTTTCACTGACCCTGATTTTATGTTTTCACTCCAATTGGACGCTGTACTCATCACTCTGGTGATGCTCGTTTTTGATTGGCTCACTGTAAAGGTTGTATGTTCAATGGTCCAGGGTCAGGGTTTGAGATGGAGATTGATGCGTGTTAGGGCTCATACAGAGTGTGTGGCTTCTTTATAACTTTCAGTGACTAGTATGATGTATGAGGTCATGGTTGACCATACACACACACATGCACGGGCACGCACGCACACACACACACATACTAAGTGAAAATAAATGAATGTGTTTTTCAGAGGAATTGACTTACTGCAGCTCTCCCACCTCCTTCTATGTAATAGATGTATTGACAGATAGTGATTCAGATATGTGTGTGTGTGTGTGTGTGTGTGTGTGTGTGTGTGTGTGTGTGTGTGCGTGTGTGTGTGTTTGAGTGTGCTTGAGTGTGTGTATGTTTTCTGAACATACAGTAAGTGCATGCTTCCGTTGGAATTTGCACATTATTTTGTGTGTGTGTGTGTGTTTTGGATCAATAGTAGTTCAGGCCAAATGTCAGAGCGGGAGGCGGCAATGATTGAGGCCTTGATCTATATCAGTCAGCGGCTGGTCTATTCTTCATCACTCACACACACACACACACACACACACACACACACACACACACACGCAAATGTCATGAACCCATGCACAGACACAATTCAAGAACACACTTATAAGTACACACAGACGTATGCAAGCTCATGCACCCATAAAAACAAAAGTAGTCATTAACAAATCATTAAAGCGTGTGCACGGACACATACAGTGCACCAACAACATGACTCATACCCGCTACATTGTCAGTGATGTAAATAATCATTGACACAACCACACACACATCATTTATCAAGCTTAGTGTGCCTGATGACTGACTGCTGTAGGCAATGAAGAGCTCATACATTCTCTCTCTCTCTCTCTCTCTCTCTCTCTCTCTCTCTCTCTCTCTCACACACACACACACACACACACACACACATACACATTTTTGGACTTGGTAATCTTTCAAGTCAAATCCCTTTTATTGACCATATAAATCATTAGGGCGAGGCCCTAGGGTGCATGTGTGTGAGTAGGTCTGTGCACGTGCCCGCTGTATTAACATGCTCTTACCTGTTTATTCACCACGTCTCCTACTTTGTACTGCATGTGCGTTTTTGTTGCTGTATGGTGGCATGTGCGCATCGCAGTCACATTGCACTTTGACATGAACTTTGTTCAGAACATTCATGTGACGTAAACACGCTTCACCGACATCACAGTGACCTTTCAGCTGAAAGTCAGGAGTGTGAGTCTTGCTCAGGATGCATTTGCTAGGTTGGGGCAAACTGCAGAAGATTTTACGTGATTTTGTCAGTAGTATATTGATGGTTTCTTATTATTGCTGCCCATTTACTGTTAGTGGGAACCTATAAAACCAGGTACAGATAACCAGGTGCCCTTGAATGTAAAATTCTCCTCTGATACATGCTGTGGTTTTGTGTTCAGTTTGGTATGTTTGTCTTATAGCAGGCAATTTCTTCAATTTCTTTTTTTTATGTACTTCAAAATCTGTTAGCATTAAAACATGGATCAAAATCTTAAAACTCACACAGTTGTATATGGTTCATATGTATTTGGTATTGCCTGTCAGTATGTTGCCAAGCTTTCTGGACTTCACGTCCCACATTCCCAAAAAGAAAGACTCAAGTCCCTTTTACATTGGTTAAAAAACCCGCTAACATCGGGCCTTTGTCGGCAGTGGAAAAGGATACAACTGGCATTCACTCCTGGGTCAAATTACTCTGCAGTAGTCCCAGGTATTCATGGGCTCCGGTTTGACAGTAATGTAAACACAACACCTGAGTGAACATGCTAATTTTTGCCCCTTTTCCATGCTGTGACACACACACTGTAAATAGACATGTCACTTCCCCAGGTGGCTGGCGGTGTAAGAGGAGTTTTAGTGATTTTACTTGCATTTAAAAAAAACTGCTCAAGTGCTTATTTTGGTGTAAAAATTGCAGATGGAAGTCCATTTTCAATTTAAGTGAGTTTTATTTGTACAGCTCAGAATCTCACATTTCAATCAGAGGGTTTTTTAATCTGCACCACATACAACACCCTCTGTCCACAGCTCCTCCGATTGCATTAGGAAAATGATGTACCAAACAATTTGGGACAAACACATCCCCATTTCACTCAAGAATCAAGTATGGGTTAAGTGTGGCTAAATATTGCACTGTAAGCCTTCATCCCTGTAGTATGACATCATATCCTGCTGCATCTATATTTCTTGCAAGAGACTTCAGCTTTAGTGAGTCTGGATGTCAGATGTTTTTTTGTCCAGATTTCTGTGTTTATGTTCCTCTTGTTAAGCGCTCCTGTGTGCCTGTAAATTGCAGGCAGGGGTTTGGTAATCCTGTTCCCCCTCGATCCCCTTTCCACCTCTTATCTCTGCGCTCCCCTCTGATCTCTAACCTCCACCCCTTCCTCTCCTTAACCCTCCAACCTCTCCTCTCTTTTTTCCTCAAGCTCTCCGTCCTTTTATCCAGATTCCCCCTCTGGTCTCCCAGTAGCCCCCACATCTCCTGCCTTCAATTAACCTTCTCTTTCTTGCAGCTGCATTTTACGCTAGCTACATTTTTTACTCCGAAACCTGCTTTTCTTCATAGGAAGCTACCCTGCCGCCACGGGGCATCAGGGACTATCATCACATTTAGAGGAATGCTTACTTTAAAATTAATTACAGCTCTTTTATTTCACCTCCTGCTTTTTGTTCACATTGCAGTACTACTAATGGAAGCTCCAAGCTGAAAAGTAAAGTTATTAGGGTTAGTTTTCTCTTTTATCAGGCACAAAAAGACTAAATTAAAAAAAGGAAAAAAAAAAACACACAAAATCTCTTGGATTGAACTTTTATGCTCCTGGGAGACCTCTGCAAATTCCAGGAGCTGAATTTTTTAAAGTAAACAAATTATTACATTTGAGAAAGGAGAGTTTCTAAATAGTTTATCCCTTTCAGGAACCTATGTCAGGACAGCGTGAGAACAATGTGAGAATTGCTATTTCCTACTGTGTAGCCTTGTGTCACTGGGGAAGAGTGTGTGACTGCTGTTCTGAAATATGTTTATCAGTTTTTTAACAAGTAATTCAAGTTCGTTGCTCTATATATATATAGATATAGATAAATATAGATATATCTTTTATGCAACGCAGACGCATTGAGGATGCATTTGAGATCCGATCGCTCAGACCACATTCGCTCAGCCCCTTCTTGCCCCGCTGTCTTGCTCTCTCTCTCTCTTACTTTATCTCGGACACACACACACAAACACACTGACTGTCGGACTGGTTAAAAACTACAACGCATACGTGTATATTTGCATATAGAGCGAGGAGGTGAGATCCGATCACAAGTGGTCACTCGAGTCGCACGCAGAGACATAATTTAAAGCCAGGTGTGATCTGACGTACTTAGAGCTGACCACCTGTGATCGGATCACTGAAGACGCATGTTAATGCAGGCCTGATCAGGGCCTTTGACTCTGAATGTCTTGCCCTCAATAACAGGGGTGGGGGCCCTTTCACATTTCTCTGCCCAGGGGCCCATTGTCTCTTAATCCATCCGTGCAATTTGCTATTTTTAATCCCACTTGAACTTTTAACAATATTAGAGTTTTATATTCTTTTGGTTCTGTGATTTTTGGTGATGTTTTTTCTCCTCTCGTAACTCTGCAGTGCCAATATTTTCTGATCCTTCAGTGGCCTAATGATGAAAACTGCTCTATTTTCTCATCCAAAACGCACCACACAGAAGTCTTTCCATGCTCCCACATCTCACAGTGGTCCAAAGGAACAGTTGCATTTAAGTTACATTAAGGAAAGGGCATGAAATGAAAAAAGCCACTACTCATCTGAATTATGGAGATTTTTATTCTCTTCTAAGTAAAAATTCCCTGTTTTCCTCACGTACTCCTGCAGCTTTTCTGGTCCTACCACGTTTAGACCCACGGTGCACCCAGTGAGCCATCCCAGCATCGAGTCAGCTCACCTGGGTGGAAGCATTGCCTCTTCAGCCTCTCTCTCCCTGTGCTGCTGCTGCTTCTTATCAGCGTCCTTCCAGTTGCCTCAGCTGAGCACTCTTTGAGCTCAACTGTCACTCACCTGCACGTGCGTCGTCCACACGGAAGAGCAGCAGAGACCGACAGACACAGGCATGGCTGGAGTTCAGGTGTGTTCATATGCGTGCTTGAATGTGTTTTCATGTACATTTTCATGTGTTTCTTTTTAAGCATACTTTAAGCTACACAAGAGAGGGTTGAAACAGCGTGACTGCCTGAATTACACACGACATTTTCTCATTTTGTCCGCTCCTACGTTCCTCTAATCCTACACGGGTGGTGTATGGCTGTATTCAGTGGAAAATACCAGTTTTCAGGTGGTAGGGAGAAGGATTACTCACCTGCATTTCACTTTCTCTTCTTCCTCTGATGATAATTGAATTGATCCTAAATGGTTTTTAAATGTCCAGAGAGACTGCTGAATATTCTATGAGCCAGAAAACATGAATACAGGGATTATTTTAGGGCATAACTCACAGTGGAATGAATAATATCTTGTTTTTCATTGGTACAATGTTTTGTAAGATTTTGTAGGAAAAAAGATTTTGGATAGACTCAAAGACAGCGACGGAAAACACTGACCCTTGACGACGAATGTAAAGAGAAAACATCTTTAAGTTGCCCTCTAGCATTATAGTCCAAAATTACTGAATTTGTTCATTCAGTAAAATGACAAAAGGACGGAAAAAGAGAGGACTGACATTGTAGTGGTAAATGGGAGAAAAAAGAATAAAAGCAAAATGGTGAGGTGCAAATTCGAAAATTACAGTGAAGATAAAAGAGAGGACACCTCACTATTTGAAATCACAGCCATTTAAATTTGATTAGGGAAGAGAAAAGAGGTAATTTTTAAGACGTACTTTTCTCCATCAAAGGAGGCTATGGCTTAAAACTTGTGGTAGTAAAGTTTAGCAAAATGGATATAAAGTATACAGTATGTATATACTGTCGTAGAAAGGGAGAAAATTGAGGGAATTGATAGTGAGGGGTGAGATTCAGAGAGGTGTTTGTGATTATTCAATCTGGATGACATCAATAATGAGCTGTTTAATGATTATCCGTTCAATATGCTAATCAATACTGTCTGGGATCTGACCTCTGAGTGTAGCTACACACACATAAAGAGACATACACATAATATGCATGAAAAAAGATCCCTCCCATACATACACACAATTAATCACTGATGCCTGAACACACGAGGACACACAAACACATTTAGATGTACATGGAAACAGTGTGCACACTTGATCTTTCAAAGACGAGACACACACTGTACTGTCATGTCTTTGAGGGCCAACGTGCATGATGTAGCTTACAGCCCATGTGATGTTGTGATATTAAGACTGGACCAATGACTCACTGTAATGTAAAGGAGCTGATACTGACAGTCCCACTGAGAATCAACACTCCACTCTGCAGCTCGATGCAGATTTTAGCTCGCCGATTTGTCCCAACAAACCCGAACAACGCCAGCTCGTCTCAAATTTTTGGACAGCATCTCCCAGCTTGCAAGCCTATAGCCTACAACTCCACTGAGCACTACCTGCCCAGCGCTGAGTGGCAGAGAGCCAAAGTGAACAAGTGGCTCGTGAGGAGAGTTGGACATCTTGCCAGACAAAGAGACCCAGATATTTTGCTCAGGAGCTGGCAGGCTGAACTACGCAGGGCTGAACATGAGTGAATATTGGACTTTCATTTAGCAGTGGTTGAGAAAGATGATGTCCATGTTGCCCTGTGTCTCCTGGATGCGAAAGATTCAAGATTCAAGGATTTATTCATCACATGCTCATATTTTTTAGTATGTAGGTGGTCTGACGTGATGAATGGTGAGGGAGGGAAGAAGAGTGTTGTAATTGTCCTTGAATGGAAAATCATAACGGCCCAGAGTCCTGCCCCTCTGGTGGGACATGTAACATGCTGATAAAAGTTCACCCAATCTTATTAAGGTCATAATGGACAGCATCCAGATACTTTGTCCTATGCCATTACAGAACACCATGCTGCTCCCTCAGTGCTATATGTTGGCACCTGCTGTGAGATGCACATACTGGAGACGACAGCTTAAGTGCAGTCTCAGGGATGGATGAATGGACAGCATGAGACCGTCAGGTGCTCAAAGCCAGACAAGCAGGAAATGGGGGATTACACCGATTGTTGTATGTCATGAGACGGACTCCACTACCCTTGTACCTGCCAAACCTCTTTGCTCCATCCACATGGAAAACAGAGAAGGACTCCCATGGCAGGACAGCTTGATCCAGCACCTCGTGGGTGACCCATATACCATTTAAACAGAGAATGCCACAATCTTCCATGTCCCATTGGTGTCCAAACCTCAGCCTAAAAAGATCCGTCCAAATATTATTCAGACACAATGAAACTACTTATTGTACTGTCCATAAATAAAATGCATAAATCCAGTAACATCAAACAAATATAGCAGCACGTTTGACTTAAGGGCAGTAAAAGCATACACAGAAAATTAGTATGGGTATTTTGGCATGTATCATGCACTGCCTTGCATTGCTTTACAAGTCAACACCAAGTCATCAAGTGACTTTTTATTGTTCAAGTTGTTGAGAAAGGTTACACAAAAGTATCCAATGATGTGGATTGAAAGGCCAAATGCAGAAGATACTGAAAACCTTTTTAATTGTCATCACTAATGCAAAGGGCTCACTAATTTTGTTTCAGTTATAGAGCGAGTTCCCATCCATTTCACGCATATTCTAAATTTATGCATAATGAAGCATTAATAAAAAATGCTACTAAAGTGAAAAAAAATGCAAAATATTGTGAAAGCATTTTAGTTTTTCTGTCCTTTTACTTTGTCCGTCCTTTAAACCCTCACTTCTCTGTCTCTCTCTAATGGAGGTACTTAGCATGTGTGGCGTGTAAGCAGTGCAGCGAAGTGTTGATTCTGTATTCAATTAGCTATGTCTGCCAGGGAATAGGTGAACCACCCCAGCCTCTATCTGTCTATGGCGAAAGCGAAAGAGAGAGAGAGAAGCTTGAGGAAAGGTTGTGGGTTAATTAACAAATCAGTGCTGTATAGATTCTTACGTCATCATTTTAAAACTGCCTCTCATTATTTCTCTATCAGCCAAACGGGTGGAGTCTCAGTGGGTATGTTGTTGGCATTAGTGTGTGTGTGTGTGTGTGTGTGTGTGTGTGTGTGTGTGTGTGTGTGTGTGTGTGTGTGTGTGTGTGTGTGTGTGTGTGTAGCCACATTGCCAAGAAGAGGAACAGATAACTTGTCTAAATCACTATTCTCTGTGATTAATTACACTGCAGCCCTGCTCATTCCTTATAACACAAAACCACCTCTGTTTACCTATCCCTCCCTCTCTCCCTCTGCCCCAATATGTCCCTTTCCCCTTCTTTCTTTTTCTGTCTCTCCATCTGTGCTTCTCCCTTTGCTTTTAGCCCTCTTTGCCCCTCCCTATCCATCTCTTACTCTGTCTCTACTTCTTTCTCTCACAGTTTTTTTTTTTTATCCTAAGCACACTGATGATTCATTATGGATTTCTGTGCACTTAGTGTTTCACACATTTCACCCTTCTTTGCGTTGGATGTTAAATCACATTTTCAGGAAGGAACCAATTATTCACTGGCTGAGTGAGAATATTTGGAAACACATTGGTCCAACATTAGAGCACAGTGCACTGTCCGCTGAAGAGCAACACTTGCTGCGAGTGTGTTTGTGTGTTAGGACCTGGTAGATTTGGAAACCAGCAGGGAGTGCAAGAGGAACCTTTAAGCATAAAGGTCAGTTTACTCATCATGGGGATCACTGTACAGCCTGTGAAAACAGTTGTATGATGTCCGCTGTGGTGTTACCCAAAGCCACAGAGCTCTTGCTAAAATTACCCTGATGATGTCACCAGGGTTATCAGCTAAACTTCTAAAGACCATAACTTTTTAACAGCGAGCCTGTGTTACAAAGTGGCAGCATGGACTTTGAAAGACATGGGCATTCATCTGGCATGGACGGCCGAGTAAAAGAAACTGTCAAGTTGGATTGTGTAGGAAGTATAGGATCCGGTGTTTTTAGAGCTTGAACCATAACAGGGACTGCAAAGTAGTGAGTCAACAGACCTTTCTCCTTACATCATTAATGTTAAGTTACGTCAGAGCTTGTCTTTTTCTAAAAGAATTTTTGATATAATGTCATGTCAAGTAGTCTACGTTAAATTATCCAGACTGAAACATATACACAAAAGTAAAATAAGCACATCAGAAATGTTTATAAAAGCTGAATTTTGATGCTTTATTTGTAGATGTAGAGCACTCCATGGACGCTTCTCTTCCTTGCACATCTCCTCCTTAGTGGTCAATTAAGTCTGTGGAAAACATTCCTTGCCTTTACAATACTGGTAATTTGTGCAGCAAGCTTTCTGTAAATCAGATACTGTGTCCTTTAAAGTTTCTCTCCAGACATGTTTTTAACAATGCAATACTCTACTGTGATTAATATTTAGTTTAACATGGTTTTCTTACATAAAAAGTGAAAAAAAAAAAGAAAAACTGGGGCTGCAAGCTTTGTGCCCCGCACACCACCGCTGCTTGCGCTAGGTTGACAGGTGAGAGAGCAGTGCGTATCAAGATGGTTAGCGGGGGAAACATCTGAGAGACTCAGCCACGTTTGAACCTCAGTCAGACCCAGACTCAGATGACTGAGTCTGTTGTGGCCGATTATCGGTGACTAGCAGACGTATCAGAACAGTTAGCGTAGTTAGCATCTTTTATTTGTTCATATTGTTCGTTCACCTGAAACGGGCAGTGGCTGACACAGTGTCAGTGGTTGCGAAATGCAAACTGTAGCTCTCTGGACTGGGTTTAAAAACTAGGGGGTCTTTAAGAGAACACAGGTTTGGCTCACAATGGGGGACCCCTCATTTACTTGGCCTGCCAAAGGTAGATTGGAGAGTGTGCTTCTTTTAGCTTAAACATGATGTTTCAATATGTGAGTAACATAAAAACCCCAGCTCTAGTTGTTAGGTCAGTGTCTTAGTAAAGTACAGTACTATCGGCAAGGTCCTCGCTGGAGACTCTTACTGTTACTGAAAGTGTTTACTTTCATGCTGCTAACCATTTTGTAAGTGGATGTTTATTGTAGTCAAATGGAAACAAGGTGCTCATGTGAAACTTAGTCAAAATCCGGATTGTTTGGTGATTTTACAGATAACACAATGAATTTCTTTTCTTTGCCTCTGAACCGTTTAGTTTTGAAGTAAATTTGCTTCGTGGGGGAAAAAAAGAAATCTGCACACACAGACACTCCCCTTATTCCTCCTCCTCTTTTAGCCTCTAAATATTAGAAGTCCAATATATATTCTGTGCTGTCAGCTTTACATTATTTATGCTTCTTTACCAGGTGTTTTAGGAGATAACCGGACCTTGTGTTGTATCTCATGGTCACATACCCACCTAACCTTCTCCCTTCCATCCCCCCATTACTCTCTTCATACCGTACGAAGTCTCTTCTGTTAATCTGCTCGGCTACAGATACAGACACTTCTGCCTGCTTCACGTTTTCGCTCCGTCTTTTCATTATTCTTTATCTTCGCATATTTTCCACCTGGAAATTTGCATGATCATGACGCACCTCACTTTCACAAACAGTGCAAGGTTCCTCCTGGTTGCTCGAAGGGACGTTAATGCCAAACATCCCGCTCACTCTGCAGCATCACCTTGTGAATCCATCATTTCATTCCAAAGTTCATTTGATGTTTTAGTAGAGCACTCGCTTAATGTTTTGCTTTATCTGCACATCTTTGTTACTCCAGCCTGCAGACTGCATTTTCAGTACCATGTAAGTTGCCTTTTTGTTCACCTGTGCTGCATCTATTTATTTTAGAGTAAACATACTGAAATATGTTTCTTTTTTTGCTCTAAATATAATAATCAACTTTGGAAAACTTTAACAAAAGTCAGTGTCTGGATGCTTTTTCTCTGTTTTCTAAGTGTTTATTATATTGTGATGTGACCAAATTTGTGCATCATTCACAATCCAAACAGTATAGTTTAGTGTATATGTTAATGTAAGTTTTAAGTGTTTTAGCGACACTTTAAAACTGTCATTGTTAGGTTTCCCAAAATTGCTCAAAGGAAGCAAATATATTCTCTTTTAATAAAATTTATTTTAAAATATAATGTAAATTACAGTGAAACATAAAAAATAAAAAAAACCATTAATGAACTTCTTGATCTTGGCTTGTCTTAGCTGCTCTATTCTTTGATATTCATGTATTATCTTTCTCTATGCAAACTCCTGCTCCTGTAAAAATATGTGAATGAATTAATGAAGGCATTAATGTTCTTAAGCTCAAAGCCACCTCACAGACACCTCTGTATTTTCCCTCTGCCCTTATATCTCTCTCTTCTCTCCCCTCTCTCTCCATGCGTCTCACCCCTAACCAGGTGCTTTGGGAGATAACTAACCTCGTATGGTCTGCTTTTATGTCACGGCCAAACTCATTTTTGCCTTCACCTTCTCCTCTCCCTTGCTTTACGTTTTTCCGCTCCTCTTCACCTCTCTCTCGTTCCCCTCCTTCCCTCTCTCCCTACCACCAGGCCTCTCTGACTCCTACTCTTCTCCTCTTTCTCTCTATCATTCATTCCTTACCTCTCCATTTTCCCTTTTCCTCTTCCCCATCATTCCTTTCCTTCCCCGCTTGGCTTTCTCCTGTGTTTTAACAGTAATGTTGGTGTGTGTTTCATCTGGCAAAGCTCATCTTTTGTAGTGGTGGCCTGCTTTCCATATCAAAGGCTTTGATGGCATGATAAGGCTGCTTAGATTAAGCAAGGGATCTCTCAGAGAACAAAAGAAAGCGCGCGTGTGTGTGTGTATGCAAGCATGCATTAAAATTGATTTAAAAAACGTGAGCAGCTTGTTGAAAGAAGTCCTCTTGTCTGCATATATGTACTCTACATGTACTCTATTCTGTGTGTCAGCTTTAAAGACGCTGTCAAGCTTTCTTTCAGACTGGACAAGAAAAGGTTTAAAAACTGTGAAAGATTGAGAGGAGCTTTGCAGACAGCCTGTACCACAGAGAAACAAGTGATGGGAACTGCAGGATAAACCTGTAGCAAGAGAAATAAACAAACAAACTAAACAAAACTAGAAGTGCACAGCCCATAAAAATGATCAAGGAGGTATCATTAACATTGCCATGAGCATTAGCCTAATGAAGCACCTTGCTCATGCTAATGTTATTGCCTTGATTATCTTTATTCTTGTGCACTGAGTGTGCAGCCAATTGCCATTATTTAGTTATTTCATTATTTTTATTTTTATTTTAGCAAGTACTCTTTTTGTTTTACATAGTGCTTCATGACCTTCATCAGTAGATGTTGAAGCAGCATGCCTGTGGGCCAAATCACAGCCTCTATATGTACTGTGTATGTGAATGAGTGTGTGTCTTCAGTGAGACAGAACAGAGAGCAAAGGATGAATCTGTATGTGAGGACTGTTGAAGAATACAATCATTCCTATAGTGGCAACCTTAACTCTTTCTAGCATGTTCAGCCTTAACCTTAGCAAAGAATTATAAAGAAAAGGTCAAAATAATAATTTACAATCACAGTATGAAAAGTTATTTTTTGTTTGCCACACCTTAGACTGTATTAGCCAATGATAGCACTTTGTTAAGGTTAGGGTCTGAAGTCATTGTCAACATTTTCTGTATTAAACCTGACCAAGATCTTTCACTCACCTTAACCAACCATAGCCATAAAGATTTAATGATGCTGATTTCACTACAAGTAGATATTGTACTGCAGGATCCGACATTTTGACAGAAAACAAATCTTACGTCTTACTGAGATGTCAAGTATCAACACATTTGCGATTTGCGAGCACCTCGTTATGTTTCAATTATGTTTCCAATAAAATGTATTTGCAGTTGCACTTTAGTGGTATACAGACATTTCCAAGAGACAGGGATTCCATGTTCATATCATGTGACCAGAGAAATATGTGAGCTGGTGTCAGATGTCATGAACTTGCAAAATGAATACATACTTGTGTCTTTGCAAGACATTTAAAATAGAGCTGAAATTAAATCTTATCTTGTCTTAGAAAAGTTAGATATCACAAAGACTTCTGTGGATTGGCATGAAATTTGTTACAGACATTCAATATTTCCATTCCCTGACTTTTCCTCTAGCAGCACCAGCAGGTTCTCATTTTTGGTTCAGCGTGACATGTCTCCATAACTTAAAATCTGGCGTTGGACACCAGTACTATTCATTTCACATTTCATATTTGCTAACCCAACAGTGAACATCATAAAATCTCACAAGTGGCTTAATGTACGGACTTATCGGATTGCACCATCCTTTGTGCATCAAAAAGGTTAATAGGCCTAATGCACACACATAACATTTTCATGCTTTCTGACTTTAGGTTACCAAAAACCTTTATGCTGAGACTATCATCTGGCCAATCCTACAGTTATTTCACTGCAGCCGCTGAGGATCAAAAACAAGCTTCAAGTTTTATCCATTTTACAATTTGTTTCCCTTGTAACCTCTCAGAGTTTTATTACAGTGTTTTAGGTCAGTACTGTTGAGTGCAAGACAGCAAAGCAATAACCTCTCATCACCTGAAGTGTTGCCAAAGCCAAGAAAAGCAACACTCACAATTCCTCAAAAAAAGTGAGAAAAAAATGTTCGTACTTTGGAACATTTTCAGCCACTTTGTATTCTTGCGAGGACATTTGTCCAAGGAGAGACAAACATCAACACATCATCGCACACACACACACACACACACACACACAAACACACACAAACACACTGTTGAGTTGCAAGGCAATATTATGATGTTTACTGTGTATCTACAGTATGTCATCGTGTGTGTGTGTGTTTGTGTGTGTGTGTATTTTTACTTCTGGTTCTACTTGTCTGTCTCTCTGTTTGTCATAGGTGGGGGAAACAGAAATACAAATCCCTGTAGCTCAGTTGTTGAATGTTTGCCGTGAGGCTCGGACAGAAAGTGTGTATATGTGTGTGTGTGTGTGTGTGTGTGTTAGCCTAATGTCATTTCTGAGGCCTGGTTGGGGTTAAGGTTAGACTGTCCACAATGAATGGAAGACTGTGCATTGTCCTGACAAAGATAGCTGTGCAAACTTGTATGTGTGTGTGTGTGTGTGTGTGTGTGTGTGTGTGTGTGTTTGTGTGTGTAAGAGAGAGAGAAAGAGATCGAGAGATAAAGAATTTCATCTACTTGTCACTGTTCCACAGAGAGAGAATCAATCTTGCAAGAAGACCGAGATGAAAATTGAAATGGTGGCATAGCTCTCTCCTTTTTCTCAATTATCCAACCACATCTCACACACTCATCAGACAGATCTGAGAGAAAAAAAAACTGCTAGTAATTTCTGCTTACAGAACTTAATTAGATCGCACACATTCCCACATCTGAGGGTTTTATTCATGTCCACATGGCTTAAAACTAAAGAGGTGCAGATGCCTTTATGTCCAATCAGCTGTATAACATGTACCCCTTTGACACACCTTGAAGTAATGAAAACAGTGAAAAGACTGAACAGGTAGCTTCTATATGCTATGACGCAGACTGATGCTTATGTACAGTATGTTCATAAAGATGTGTGTGTTTCTCATTTGTTAGCTCTTTCTTATGATGTTTAGACGGTCTCTCTGGTATCCAGACAGTCTTGCATCCTCATTGGTCAGACCTCTGCAAACAGCAGACGAATCACAAAGCTTTCAGACACTTCCATGTTCCTCTTTCATTGCGTCTTCATTTTTTTTTTCTTTCGCCTGCTTGTTGTCGCCCTTGTTCCCTTTCAAATGCTGTCTTAGCTCCCTTTCTATGCCAAGCCTGCTGAGACCTTGGTAAGGAAGCACACACACTGAACACACACACATACACATTCAGAAACACAATCTGAGTCATCCTCTGCTGCCACAATACCAACCACATCATCCATATTTTATTCCTTTAAAACAAATTCAATGTAAAGCACAGACATGCTTTTTTCAACCACTCAAAGGTCAGACATGTCTAAAACAAAAAAAGATGACCTTTGTCTAAAATGTCTTTGTGCTTTGTGCTTTGTGTGTGTGTATGTGTGTGTGTGTGTGTGTGTGTGTGTGTGTGTGTGTGTGTGTGTGTGTGTGTGTGTGTGTGTGTGTGCGTGCGTGCGTGTGTGCGTGCGTGCGTGTGCGTGTGTGTGAATGAAGCTGTGTTTCTGGTGGCCTGTCTCTCTGTGTGAAACTGATGGTGTGACTATGTGTGTACATGTGTATTGTATGTTCTATACAGTCTAATTATGCCTTTATGTGCTTTTGGCAACCCCTCACAGTACACACACACACACACACACACACACACACACCCACACACACACACACACACACCCACACACACACACACACACACACAAAGCACACACACACTAAGTCCTCTGTGGGAAGGCAGAGTGGCACTGAGAGGAGTCCTTGCTAAATAATCCACACCCACTAAGATCCTTTACCTGTACCAGCAGCAATGATCAGTGCAATTACTGGGCTACTCAAGGGACAGCTAGAACGGAGATAGGAAAGTGGAATGCGTTGGATAAAAAAGGAAGTACATGGAGAGTCAGAGAGGACTGGTCAGAGGTCAGCACCGGCCCGAAATCTCTGCCTTAGCCTGTCCTGCTACTGCAATGTCCAAAGCCTGATATAGTTTATTCCTTTGTGCTTCCTTTGTTGATCAAAACTATTAAAAACACATTAGTGAGCCACAGAGTTGCACTGAGAGACATCTCACAATCCCATTCACACTGTCCCAGAGGTGTGAATGCTCACTAGTGCACCAAATGTGTGTTTGTCAGCAGATGTAAATAGTCCTCAACAAATACAACATTTACTCCTGTGTGAACAACATTTGCTAAAACCTACAGTGCACAGCTGGTTTAGGAATTACTGAGCCTTTTTTTAAAAATTAAACTGGATATTCATGACCTATTTTACAGATTCATCTTCAGTGAGCAGGGCTTGATGCTGAGCCACACACATTACTGGGAAGTAAAAAAGAATTTAGAGAAGTTAGTTTTGGTCTTTTCATGGGATTTGTTGGAAATTAAGCAATTATATAATATAATCAGTCTATGATGCCGAAACTGAGCTAGAACTCATCTTGTGCAAGTTGTTTGGATTCAAGCTATCTTTTACTTGATTCCTGTTATTTCTGAGTAGGAGAACAGTATGTGTTTTATGCATCTTTGGAAACACACACGTGGATCATGTGCACAGAAGGTCAGCATAGGTGAAGAATGACAATGCACACGCATATCAAACTACTAATACTGTAGCTATCTGTGCAGATATTTGGGTCGAAGAAGTAGCAACAGTATCATATTTTGCCTTTTTATATAAAGTTTTAATTGCAGTATGTGCAGTCCCACTTGTACTTTAGCTTATATGGACTCGCTTGTTTATTATTCGTCAATTTATTTGTCTGTATTGTCGTATTATCCCTATTATGCAGTATTATTGTTTGTTTTCTTTGGCTTTCTAAACTTGCTACTTCAGAGGAAAAGCATTTTGATTAATACAGTAAAGAATGACAATAAAAATAAACTTAGAAATTTCATCTCATTTGTTTAAAAATTCAAGTCATATCTTACCAATGCTGGTAAACCAAAGCACATTTCAGTGCTGTCTGTTAACAGCTGACATGAAATGAAGTTACTGATAATGTAGATTTTTCATGGCTTACATTTTCTGCACAGGAAATGATGTGTTTGTGCCAGGACCGCCCACACAATTTGATTGACAAATGATCTGTGGGAAACACAGCACAAAAACACAACACAAGACCTGATGGGGCTGCTGAAATATGGAGCATTGAATACATTAGCATTTAAACTGAAACAGTGAGAGAAACGACGATAAGACATCAGCAGAAAAAAGAGAGAGTGAGAAACACATTTCAAGTCATTTATATTCTGGTATTATAATTTTACTTGTGACAAAATTGTCGCAGAATAATACCTTCTACTAGATTTCGTAGTAAATGGATCTTTGAACAAATATGTGTGTCTTTGTGTGTCTCTCTGTGTGTGTGCGACAGACGGAAAAAGAGAGAGGCAGTGATAAAGCAAGTGTGTTCGAACCTGACAGTTTGATTTCTAATGGCTTAATTATTGTTCGAGCTTTGTTATTGCCTTCTCTGAAAAACAGTAAACTGATAAGCTCCATAATCATTACCCCTATTGGTAGAGTACGTGTATGTGTGTGTTTGTGAGGGTGTGTGAAGGCATGTGTGCGCATCATTATGTTTGATATCTCTGTTTTGTCTCACAGTGATAAAAACCAACAATTTCCCACACCGACATCTCCTAACCGCGTTCGCCTCAGTGCCTTTTACTTTCTCCTCAATTGTTTCCAATTATCTTTCTTCTTCACTTGCACAGATTAAAAAGACTTTAACACCATAGAGCAGACTGATTGGAGCCTCGCTGGCGGACAAGGCAAGCTCCGAGTCTGAGTAAGCATTGAGAGAGTAGAGCAAAAGGCTTAGAGGAATGATGCAGCGTTGTGCAGCCTTGACAGTGGGGTAACATCACAAGAAGAAAGAAAAAAAGAAAAAAAGAAAGCGGGGAGTGTTGGGATTAAAATACTGTAGGTTTTAGAGATGAGAGGAGCCTCTTTTTGTTATTGGATGGAGAACGATAAACTTGTACAGTTCACCAGCTATTGTATTGAGGTACATCCGCATGATTTTCTTTCTGAAAAGGAATGTTCAGCTTCACAATATAAGTTGCACATAATTACAAACACTAAAATAGCCATAAATAGATAAACAAATTTCTATTGCTCCAAACCAACTACACTACAGGTGCACTGTTAAAAAGTTAAGGTCAGGGAGTTAAAATGGGTTAAACTGCAACTTCAAGTAACTTTACTGACTGCACACACCAATGTGGTTGAGTGTGAGTGAAAATAGTCACCTGGCAAATATTTGGCTGTTTACACCTGTATAGAATGCCCAATGGCACGTTGCATTTTTGCACCATTAAAAAACAGTGTATGGGGCGGCACAAATTGTTGTCGTTTAATACGTGCTATACATTAGGTTTTACTCTAAATGTCTGCCACCATCAGGTGCTTATTAAACCCTGTGGTAAAGAGGCTTTAAGAAGTCAGGTGAGATAGTATAAAGACAAAATGCACATAGGCAGGAGGTCATGGTTGGATGAGTGGGTCCAGCACATGGAGACTGGAGTTTTCATTGGCTAATCATCCGGGTACAAATAGCACTGTTGGCTACAGAACCCTGGGTGCTTGTCTCTGCCATTCTGTAAGGGTGCAAATAGCATTCCTGTCATCGGACATATGGGTGCAAATAGTATCAGCCTAATAATTTGAATCAGTTTTTTTCAGTTGTAATGACTTAGAGCAGTCTAGATTTTCTACCAGTCAAAAACCCCAGAAATGACGCTAATGGGATTATGACATTGGTGATTGATTGCCTTCCACTGTACATCTGTATCCAGAGAAAATATCAGCTCTCTTGTAAACTTCAGTAACATGGTCATTTTTAATTTTGTAGGATTACCCGACTTTGTCCACCTTTGGGCACCATCAGTTATTTACTGTACAGAGTTTGTGGTAAAGAATCAACAGGATCTAAATATAGAGCTTTACTCAGTGGCACATCAGTGCAGAAGATGCACATCCAAGCAGGATATTATGACAGTCCTGTGACACATTGTACTGTGAATGTGTCTGTATGTGTGTGTGTCCGTGTCCATGTCTGAGTGTGTGTGTGCAGTGTGGTGTGCATGCACCAAGATCTGTCACATCACCTCCATACCATATGAGGCTGCACATCATGACTTTGCCAGTTCCCCACAGCTTAATGTGTCGTTGGCAATTACATCACACACACAGAGACATAAACACACACACACACACACACACATGGCATGCAACATACACACAGAAGCACATAGACATCCACACACATGCATACTCATAAAACAGATGCAATCCCCTACACACACACACACACACATATATATATATATATATATATATAAACACACACATACACAAGTAAATGTTGGGTGACTCAGTTCTTTGGTGGTTTTCAGAGTGAGCAAATAAGAAACTTTAAATGTTAAAGGTCAGTATTCCACATACGTGCCAGAGTCACGCTCGAACATCACTCACACTTCACTTTTAAGAAGGATGAATCATTTTCAGCACCTCTTTGAACTGTGCAGAAACACACACTGCTACTTCTCAGCACCGTGTGTGTGTGTAAACAGGGTAAGGTGTTTCACAGAACTTCATGTGCGTCACCAGCACATGATGTGTTGGAAAGAGGAACAAAAAGGTGTCTTGTACATCAAACTCAGGTGGGATGAAAATGTGTATAAAATGATTAAATGTGGAAAATAGATTTTTATTGGCTGTGCTTTGGCCCGACACCTACAGTGACATGCTCTCACTTACTGTGTAAAAGTCTATGGAGAAATTCTCATACAGTATTGAAACACCGTCATGGACATGAAAAATTTTCTGACACCAGTGACATTTTCTCACTTTCACAGGTGAAATGCTGTCACCAGTGCTGCAGGTAGGTTTGTTGTGCGTGTGCAGTGTGTTCACTCCTGGTTCAGTTTGTTGCTGAACAGACCTGTCATTTCCATGGTATTTCTGATGTTAATCAGTCCGCTCTGATGACAGTGATGACTGCAAAAAAGGTCAGAAGTGAGTTGGACAGATTGTATGAACATTTCTGTTGTGCCCTCGGGCCAATGACATCTCATTCCTGGTGGGAATTTTGGGTTACTCATATGCCATTTCCAAAGAGCAAAGCATTGCATTTTGAGAGCAATGTAAGACTAATTATCATTTATATTTTACTCTGATGCTTTTTCTGCTTATTGACTCTGGTTCATACAAAATCACAAATGAGATTCCTGCCATAATATTTAAAGAGACTGTTTTTCCAGGAAGAACGTCAGCATCAGATTTTTCAGCAAAAAGTCCAAAATGACATCTTTACATCCATGTGACAAGGGCCTCTAGCAACTGTAATAAGTATGACAAGAGCAAAGTGAGGAAGTCAGGTGACGTTGTTACAGAACCATAAAGTCAGCAAGACATCTGACTGTTACACAGGAGTCCACTGTTCATTTCTCATTTTCCAATTGACAGTCGATATACAGTAGTTGTGTTTAACCATGACCATGATTGTTACCTAACCTAAGCCAAATGTTTATTAGTGTCACCATGACAACAAAGGCCCCCCTAACCTTTTTACCCAAATTGTAATGTTTGCCTAGTACTTAGTTTAACGTATACCTGACCATAACCTGACCAAACCTCAACCATATCCCTGTCACAGCATAAAACAGATTTATTTTTCAACAGTGATTTGTAACTGTTTTGAAAAGCATAGACAAGTGACGTCATGATGCCAGTAGCAGCTTCAGATCAGAAAACACGTCTAAGTGCAGTCCTAGAGGGCATGGACAAACAGCACATTTTGTTGTTAAAGTTGGAGGAGAGAACTTGTTCTCAATCTTTCCAAAGATACATTGAATTTGATGTCATTAATATTATTTATATTAAGAAATAACTATTCAAATCAATAATTAAATGGATTATTTAAATTTTAAAGAAAGAAAATTAAAATCTATGCATCCAAAATACAGCGTAGACACACTTTTGAAGACCAACCCCAGTGAACCATACAAACACTGTGTGAGTCCAACCTTCCATTTCAGTATTGATACATTGAATTAGAGCTCGAATCATAAAACACACATTTCTACTCTATTCAACCTTACTTTAACTTGAATCCATGAAAGCAAAATCTTCAAGATACAGTGTTCTTACAGTGCTCTCTCTCTCTCTCTCTCTCTCTCTCTCTCTCTCTCTCTCTCTCTCTCTCTTGCTCGCTCGCTCTACCTCTGCTCTCAGCTTTGATGGTCAGGTCATTTCCCAGATTGCAGAGCAGCACTGGCCATTTTACTGCCCTCTAAATCTATCCATAGTGTGTGTGTGTGTGTGTGTGTACTAGGTACCTACATGGGCGGTATGTGTCAGCATCGTGCCCAGCCAGGCTACATCTTTGAGCAAGGATGAATAGTAGCAGTTCATTCTCTTTACAAAGTCTTAAATCAGCAGCAATGGGGCCTCTCTCTCTCTCTCTCTCTCTCTCTCTCTCTCTCTCTCTCTCTCTCACACACACACACACTCTCTATATCTCTCTCTTCCCTGAGCTACATGTCTCAGTCTATGAAATGTTCTTAAATTGGCTGCTCAACAATACAAATACAGAACTACAGAAACAGAAACATAGCGGTAAAAGAAGTTTAAAACACACAAATGAAAGAATAGATGACAGTAAAAAAAAAGAAAAAAAGAAGACAGAGATGGAGATGGGTGCAGATAAATGAAGGAAAAAGATGGGAAAATCTTGTTTGGGTGAAAGATTAAAGAGAAGAGTGTGTATATATGGATGGATAAAAGGTAGGGAAGAAGAAGAATCAGACGATGCCGCTCCCGATCATTTAGTTCTCTTTGATTATGGGAAGATGCTTTACTGGGTGAATCAAAAGACTAGACATGCTATACATACAGCATACAATAGGCACACATTCACACACTCTCACTTCTGTTCAATTCATGCATAAAGTAGGGGAAATGCAGGTAAAATATCAGAGCCTCTTTGCAGATATTAGGGTAGAAGTCTCCTCTGTCTCCTTCAGATATTAGTTCCATAAAAAGACAATTTAGAAGAGAGACGCAGCGTATAATGTGCTTCGTCTATATTCGGAACAGCAATTTGGAGAGAGTTCATGACTGTCTCTTGCTGTTTCTCAAGCAATTTCTGTATCGTTAAAGGTGTGTGTGTGTGTTGATGTTTTCTGTGCAGGGCAATGTGTAGCCTCTAAGTCTTTTTTTTTCTACCTTTGGAAAACACTGTATCCGCTGGAGGGAGAAAGATAAATAGGCAAAAATGGAGAGTAGGGGAGAGGGCTGGTCCATGTTGACGCATTAGCAGAATGATTGTGGACGACAAGCATTATGTCAAAAGTGAAAAACTAAGAACTTGTAGCAGCTGTAGAGCTCAGAGGTAAGTAGTGTTGACATGCTGGTGGGTTTGGCAGCATTGTGAAGGGTACTGCTGAATTTTAGACGTAATTAGATGCAAAACTGATGCTCTTATAGACTGTTTGTGACTACTTTCACTGTTGACTGATGTACGCGTTATTATGACGTAATTACATTAAAATCGGCCCTTTTTACAGCTTGTCCACACCGCTCACACAAGCAGCAGTTGAGGTCCTTAAACAGTATCTAGACAGTATTTCTGTGCAGTCATTTAGTGTAGATTGTTGAAAATATAATGTGTTCCCTCAGGATATGACACGGACAAACAGAAAAACACATGTGACATGCATCTGTGTAGACAGGGTGTAAGAGAGTGCCACAGGAATGAGTCCAAAAACCCCTCAAATATGTCAGTAAATACTTCAGTCATCATTTCTTTCAGCTATTGCGTCTCTTAAAAAAAGACTGTTACAGGGAACGTTGAACGTCATCACGCGGAATATGAAAACTGATCGACTCACCAGTCCACCTTTACAGCCTTGTTGTGTTTGTATTTGTGCTTTTTTTGA
The DNA here is from genome assembly GCF_002260705.1 of Seriola dumerili. NCBI lineage: Eukaryota > Metazoa > Chordata > Actinopteri > Carangiformes > Carangidae > Seriola > Seriola dumerili. Next base: position 814,117 of record NW_019174515.1, on the reverse strand, counting down.
AGGGGAGGTAAGCGCTAAATCAAAGTTAGTAGTGACGTTGAAGTCATTCGACCATGGTATAGTTCGTTTATAGCCTAACATTAGCTTTTTACTTCTGGTGATTGTATTGAGGCTTCAAAAACCATTAAAATGGTGTTCATTTGTGAAGATTATCGTGGTGAAGAAAACGTGTAAGCATCATAAACTTGTGTTTGTCACAGAGCTCATTTTCTGCAGTAATCTAAGAGCCAATGTTAAAATCCCATCGGGTTTTTGTAGATGGAAGCAGGGTGACGCTAACATCTGGGTTGGCCTACAAAAATACATCATCCCTGCCGCACTCTATAGACTCCAGCTATCACTCACCAGAGGTAAACATGAATAATTTTCATACACTTAATGTTCATATGACATAAAAGGGGAACTGATTGAGAGGAGAATTTCCCTAAAACAACACTGTTATGAACCTTTTTGGAAGAACAGAATTGCAAATTCAAAAAAACATCTCTTCGATCGATATTAAACCTTTAAAGAAAGTTTTCGTCTTCAGGCTAAATGTAAATGAACAAACTCACACAGAGAGCAACAAAGACATGGACAATATTCCTCTCTGTCAGTTGCGCACACCCACCAAACTCTCCCTGAGCTTTTCTTCCTTCTTTATCCTTTTGCTCTCCCTTTTTCACCCCCTCCCTCCAATATTTAATTAAGCTATCAATTCTACTATTCAGCCTGAATTTAAATGCGTTTAGTGAAATTAGCGCGTAATAGCCCTCTCTAATTTTAAATCAAAGTATGTTAATCTGTGTTAATGTTATTAGTTCTTTCGACTTGTTTTCCCTCTCTCCTCTTTCTGTCATTTCATCCCTACCTTCCTCCTCTCGCCTTTCCTCTAGCCGTCTCTAACTTTTGGCATTTTGAGAAAGTGAACGCAACACCCTGTTGTTCTGAGGAGCTGTTTGCTGGCATTTTCCAAAGGCCTCTGGAAAAGCTCTGATAAGCGTGTGTGCATGTGGGTACAAGTGTATTTTGGAATTTGTAGTAGAAATGGTCAATTGTGTGTGTGTGGAGAGAGTATGTGTAGTATGTATGTGTAGGTTAATCTGAAGATATGTGTGTTTGTGCCTGAATGGCAGGGTGGATCTGTCTTCTGGTCTCTGTGTAGGTATCTATAGACATTTGTGGTTGTGTGTGTGTATGACATATACCCCATACGCAAGTGAAATATTTACATATATTGGATTTACATAATTAAAATATATGTACATGTAAAGTAAAAACATATGTAAAAATTATACATGAAACCTATTAGAAATGTCATATATTGACATATATGTCTAGCCCATACAAATATAATAATTAATATTATATAGGGTCCAAAAGTCTGAGACCACTTTCCCAGAATGGGGAGATAGACATTAAATTAATCAGGAATTAATAAGAAAAACATATATAAGCATATAGAGTTTTATATGTATGTTATTTTAATAAACTTGTGTATCAACATGTATGCTTGCAAAATGTTATATGTCAAAATTCATCATATGGATATTTTCAATATACTGTATATACTATGTACCATGGGTATTTCATACTGTATATGTTATACAGTAAACTTGTTAAACTTATACCTTCATTTATTCAGAGGATGAATATATGTGATAATAATATCCCCTTATAGGTGACATACTGTATATGGCAACATCACTCTTGATAAAGGGACATGCTGTATATGTCATTTAATTTCTGTATGGGATTTGACTGCCGTCTGGTGTGCATTTTTACTGTTTGTATGTTTTATGTTTTTTGAAATTATGATTAATGTGGTGATCATAACCTGTTGTGAAAATGTGGTAAGTGTTGACTCCATGTGACATAACCTTGCTCTTCAGTATAATAACGTCACCTGTCTGATAGGTGGTGTGGATGATAGGTCTGAGGGGCGACCTGGTTTTATGTATTTTTGACGGCTCATAAAAAACAGCTTTTATGCAGCCCTCACATCTTCAAACCAACTTTTTAACCTGGTTTTAATGTTAATGTTAGAATAATGTCTAGATTTAGACCAAGGTTAGACTAAAGCTTAAAGTTTCTGTTTAGTACAGCGCTAGAGTTTAGGGTGCAGAGTGCTGAGCAGTAAAAAGTATTGAAAAGTCTCTGCTGTTTCTTTTGGCTACACTAATCTGTGTGTGTGTGTTTGTTTGTGTGTGTGTGTGTGTGTGTGTGTGTGTGTGTGTGGGTGTGTGTGTGTGTGTGTGTGTGGGTGTGTGTGTGTGTGTGTGTGTGGGTGTGTGTGTGTGTGTGTGTGTGGGTGTGTGTGTGTGTGTGTGTGTGGGTGTGTGTGTGTGTGTGTGTGTGGGTGTGTGTGTGTGTGTGTGTGTGGGTGTGTGTGTGTGTGTGTGTGTGGGTGTGTGTGTGTGTGTGTGTGTGGGTGTGTGTGTGTGTGTGTGTGTGTGTGTGGAAAAGAGAGAAAGAGAGAGGGCATGTTTTTTTCATATTTGTGAAGTGGAGTGGGATCAAGGCCAGCAGTGTGCTTCGACAGCCTGTGTGCAAGCCAACACGTAAACCCTTGTAGCTCATAATGGCTTCTCAGGAACAGAGTGTGCTGCAGTAGGCATTACTGAAGCAAATCCTCTGTTTCTCTACCTCAAAGCCCTGTTTTTTTTTCTTCTTCTTCTCCATTTTTTTTTCACAGCTTCAGTACCTATTCATCTTTTTGTTCTGTGGATTCAACTTTTCAAAAGGCGTTTTCATCAGTGTACTTTGTACTTTCACGTTAAGAGGAACAATTAAAAATGATGCTTATTACTGTATCAAACTTCATCTTTATCAACCTCTTAATGTACATTGCAAGTGTTTGATAATGTCATGGAGCTGATTAAACTCTATGGTCATGTTTTAAGCTGTCACAGTCACCTGGGCATTCATAGAAAAAAAACATGGCAGGTGTAGTGCAACAAAAAAAGAGATCAGAAGTATCTAAATGACCTGTAGTTCATTATGTAAAAGCCCCTGGAGGTGAATGACCCCATTTGCCTTTTAGTGGTGTCAGTGTAATGACTTCTCTTCCAGTGTTTCACTTTTCTGGTCAATAAAAATGACCAAACAATGCCACGTTGAACACACCATTACATCGTAATCAGAAAGAATCAATAGACACTTAACCTCCAATGACCTTTGGCATGGGAACAACATCACTTCTTCACCACTTGGGAGACACAATTTCAGTCAGTGAATGTATTGTGCTGCTATTCTCTGTCCTTTGTGGTTGGAACCTTCCTTCCTTCTTCACTTCCTCTGTGAACAAGTAGGAAAACACTTTCACCGCTCCTGTCTGCTGGACGCATCCGTGCGTGTCTGTGTGTAGGCAGGTGTGCATGTGTTCAGGTTTTGCACATGTACATGTGTGGGTGTACTTAGTTGGGATTACGTGAATGTGTGTGTGCGCGTGTCTGTGTGTTGATGTGACACACAGCGGTCGCGCTGTCTGATGCATCTTTACCCTGGCTCCAAATCAAAAACACTTGTACTGTATCCCCTCAGGGAGCTAGGCAGACAGCGGAAGACTGGCAGCAGCAGACAGAGAGAGAGAGAGAGGAGAGGAGAGGGAGAGAAAGACAGATCTGAAAAGGAGAAGAAAGAACAGATACAAAGGTGAAAACATGAAAGGACAAAGAGATGCTTGTTAAGGGAGGGGAGAGAAAAGAGAAAAGATGAATAAGAAGGAAAACTTGAGGTGTAAAGAGTATTAAAGGATGCAGAATGAGAAGAATGGAGATAATAGGAGGCTAAAAGAAAGAGGAGAGGAAAGGTTACTCAAAAAAAGAAGAGGAGAAAGTCTTAAGGGGAGGAGGTGAGACTGAGTCATATTGGTGTTGACGTGAGACATCCCCAATGCGCTGGTTCCTCTCCTCCCCTCACATACACAGCAGGTCAAATGGACTGTCTGTGCACGTGTGTGTCTCCAACCCCCCCCCCCTCTCAGAGCATGTTCATACTGAGCCAACTGTGTTTAAAAATGCATCGTGTTTTCTGTGTTTTGGCCCCTCCATTCACACTAAGGACATTTATGACACTAGAGGAAGATGTCTGAGAAATGGGTGAATCTGAAAATGCCAGTGTTGCGCTTTAGTGTGGATGAGGAAAACTATGACATGAGATGGACAGAGGACTGTCTGGCAGAAAAAGTTATGGAGGCACTTTTCTGCTTCCTCTGACGGTGCTTCTTGGACGGTTGAACAGCGTCTGAAACCCCCTCCCTTTACACCGTTTGTAGGGGATTGGAATTGTTCAGTTGTGGCGCTGATATAATGTTAATAACGACTCACATTAACACACTTCTGTAAAATCCTCCACATGTATCTCAAACACAACAACACAGTCCAATATATCTGGCCAGTGGGCCAATCATCCACATGTTCAAATAAGTTATTACATTACAAAAAAAAAAAAAAGAACGTATATTTGTGTCATTCTCTCTCCCCTCTCTTCCTCTGTTTCTCTTCTCCTATTCCTCCAGTCATCTAATTTTATATTTTTCTAATTAATTCTCTTGATTCATTAGGGATGGAGGAGAGGAGAGGAGGGAAAAAAAATGAGTAGGGAAGTGAGGGATGAGAGAGGAGTGGAGCATCTTGCCATCTGCATTTCTCCCCTGCAGGGCAAAACGATGAGTCTGTCTCTCCAAACTGCAGCGAAAGTACTCGGTGCACTGAAATAATAAAGAGGGGGAAGTAAAACAAGACGAATCAAAGAAGGGAAATAACTAGAGTGAACTCTGCTCAAGGCAGCCTGACCCTCCCCTGCTTCTCCTCTAACCCCTACTGTTTTCTCCTACCTTTTTTTGTCTTTTGTTTCCCCCGTTTCTCCTTTTTCCCTCCTTCCACAGCATTTTGCATTTGTGTCATGTTTTATTTGGAGATCGGCTCTGACAGCACGGGTGTTCAGACTGAGGCTGAAATGCAAAGAGAAGTGCATGGAGACATGCTGGGATGGACGGAGACGGAGAGCAGACGGAGAGAGAGAGAGAGAGAAATATATATATATATATATATATATATATATATAAAGAGAAGAAAGGCATTAAAGATTCAAACTGTGAGATGGAGGCAGACAAAAACTATGGTGACAGAAAAAGAGGGGGAGCTCCATAAAGCTTCTTGGCTCAAAAAGTTTTAAGAGAAATCTCATGTATTGTGGTGGAGGCTGGCGTTGACTCGGTGTGCGCAAACATCACAAGCTCTTTAGACTGTATGCTCTTATTTGTGAAAGTCAGTGTGACAATCGGGCGTATGAAGACTGCTTATCTTGTTCACTATTCTCTTTTTGTGTGACTTTCATTTCCATGGCAACATCCAATGCCCTCTGTTTATTCGGATATTCAGATGTATTCATGAAAAAGATATGAAGATGAATATAAATAGCTCATCCAAAAATATGACCACTACCAGGATATTAGCTAATATTCTGAACACAATAGAGCTGATGGCATCTGATGGAATCTCATCAGTTTTCAGAATTACGTTCACAAAAATAATGACTCTATCTATCTTATTAGCATTATTGTCATATAATTATTCCAATTTTAATGACACTCAATGTCACACAAATTTAATTCATTCATTTGTTGAAGTTTTCTTTTTCTTATCTTGCAAAAAACACAAATCAAATCCTAAAATAGCTAAGTTATAAATGGCCTCTTGTACAATTGATGATGTAAACTATGAGTTTTACTCCATGACCACATGGGCTCACAGGGACTCTATCAGAAAACAAGTTGTTCCAAACAAGTGGTGAGGCTAAACTGCAAATGTGTGGCAATTGCAGGGCGTTCAGGCTCCACCTCTGAAGAAATGTGATCTAAATGGGCCATGTAAAAAAAAAGAAAGAAAAAGTTTTCCTATTTTTTGAGCCTTTTTGTCCACAGTGAAAATCAGTTGTGTCCACATGTTTGTGTGACTAATACAATGACAGTGTGAACACAGGGTACTGAATATTAGATATGAATATTAGTTTTGACTCAGGACCATTTGGGGAAGGATATTTCCAGTTTATGAAATAGTAAATGATGCTGCATAACTTAACACAATTTCTGAGGTGACAGAGGTGAAAGCATCTGTATGATAAGAGAAGTGACTCTTATTCTGCATAGGATTCTGTCTAGTAAAGTTCCCATTTTGTTAGGCGTCCCGTGGATACTCCTGAAGGACCCTTAAAGAGTATCTGGAGTCTCTGTGTCACAGATAACACTGAGGGACAAGGCGACTGTGCTGCTGCTGTTAGTAAGAGTCTTGTCACACAAGGACAGGGAAGGAGAAAGGCAGGCAGAACAGATTGGGAACGCACAGATTGGTATTCATTGTCCGATTCTGGTTCAATCAGCGCTGTCATACGCCTCTAACACTTGTGCATGCGCGTGCACACACACACACACACACACACACACACACGAACTGATGTTACCCAAAAGAGAATGCCAAGTAGGGCCGGGTGGCATTTTATTTGTAAGCAGCTGTCAAAGATCTAAAGGTGCATTCACCTAACAGGACATCCAAAAGGCAGATCAGAGAGCTGCTGTGTTGTTAGTCTCAGTGGTAAGGTTTAGAGGCCTCATTGAAAACATAGTTTGGTGACAGAGAAACAGCTGAGCAAGAAAAGGGTCATCATCACCAGTCAGGCAACAACCATAATATTCTTATTTTCAAGCTTGTTAATTATGGCTTTTAATAGATCCCAGCCCACAATAACACTTTTAATGACTGTAGGAAATACACATACAAAATATTTTTAGAGAGCAGTCACATTCATTATTATTCCTTGCTATGTTTATATGAATGAGCGTGGAATTAAACCCTCAGATTCCCCCTGTGACCGATGCCCTCTCTGCTGACAGACAGTTACATGTCTGAGTCTCATTCATGTCTGAAGATGACAAACGCAGCTAAAAAGAGTTTTTGCCCAAATGAACTGAGGGGCTGTATTTTAAGGGCTGTAGGCCCACTGGCAGCTGATCGACCTTCAGCAAGCTGGATCTTGCTGAGACGTGGCATCACTGATGGTATTACTCACAGTGTCGTCACAAAGGGGCAGAGAGGTGGCTCGAAAAGGCACAAAGGGACAAATAGATGGTCCAGAGGAGGAAACTCGCTGTCATAAAGGCATCCGTTTGTATAAATACCAGTCCATTACTTCCTTATTAGTTTACTATTCACAGTGTGCCCACATATGTATAGCCTCTGTGAAGATGTTTTTCCTCATTACCGATTTGAATTCCACTGTTTGTGCGTGTGTGTGTGTATGTATGTATGTGATGAGCAGTGACAGCGGGTCCCAACATGATAATAGCCTGCCGTATAAGCAGAGACGCGACCGTCAGCAAGCTCCGGCTTTTTTCAAAAGACTCGCTATTTAAGATGCAGAAAGCCTTTGTCTTTAGGAAGGTCAGCGCTCACTGCCTCTCTCACTTCTCTGCTCAGCAGCTAACTAATGTGACAAACTGTTCTTGATGCCTGCTGACGTAAAAATGGTCGGGAGTGTGGGTGTGAGGAATGGGAGAGAGAGGGTGAGAGGAAAAAAGAGAGAGAAAGAAAAAAAAAAAAACTTAAGGGCACGCTAGGAGAGAGGGAGGGTCGATGGAGTAGAGGGAGAAAGAGAAGCAGGGATGGTTGCTTGCTTCCCAGGACGTCACAAACAAGTGTTGCAGAGTCACACATTTTTAATCAGATCCGCACACGAGTATTTCACATCATGGAGGCAAGCGAACGCGCTCACTGCTGATGGCCCATCAGGGGCTGCTAGTGAAGACACTGACCTGGAAAGAGATGATCTGACCAGGCGCTAACTCCCATGTGAATACTCTTCTTTTTGTGCGTGTGTATGTGTATGGCTTTCCCTGTATGGTTTCTTTCTTTGTTTTCCTCTAACTCAACCCTCGCCATAAGGTATAAATGTGGTTCTCTGTAGCCCCGTGATGGACCTGTTTCCTGCTTCAGTCAGTGATAGGCAAATAAAAACACACGTTTCCATCTGTCATATTGAATTCCCTTTCTCGGCTCACCTGTTTCTCACCTCTCCGGTTTTTGTGCAGGTTTCTTGTGCCTTTGCATTGCACATAAACTCACTCCATACTTCTCAAACCCAAGCCTTTGCACAGATGGATGGCGGGTGGAAGGAAATATCATTAGCATAAAGGAAATAAATTGTGGATTGCCTCTGGTGATTGCTTTCTTGCCAGTGGCTGCACCTTTTTTTTTGTTGTTTGTTTTGTTCGAATTGGATTAAATGGAGATGGAACATCTGGCTTTGACGTCTTTCCACACAGTGACACGAGTTCATGCACCTATACATTTGACATCTTTTGACAAAAGTCTTGACCTTGGCTCGCTCATTTGAATTGGGATGATCTCTATTGTGACACCTGATGGATGAAATCACCTTGATAAAAACATCAACTCATCCTCGTTTAGAACTCTAGTCTGAATCTTTACTGAAGAACAAAGCCAATCCGCAAATAAAAATAAATAAATAAAAAAAATTAAGAAGTGAGCGTTATTATTGCTAACTTTGAATTTAAATGAAAGCAATCCTCTTCCCAATACATTGTATGTCCACACGGGCATTCATTTGAAGTTAAATTGATTTTCTAACATGGTGTTGCCATCATTGAGATGGATGAAATGTATTCTAATAAAGGTGACTCTGCAAAGCTCAAATTTCTTTTTAAGAATGACTCCAACTGAATTTTAATTTTCTACTTAACGCCCTGTTTTTCATTTGCTTGTGTCCAAAGGTGAAAAAATGAGTCTGAATGGCATGTAGACAAAGCAAAGAAGTAGGACTATATTCTTGATGAGCCCTATTGTAAAGAAGGAGAAGAACTTTGAATATTAATTTTGTTCAGTTTTGACAAGAAGTGGAAGGACAAACCCCAAAAAAAGTACGTTTTGAGAAAGTAAATGAAAAGGCATTTACATTTAAATGTTTAGAGAGGACTGATGGAGCACTCGAGACATCATGTTTAATGAGAAAATCAATTTGTGGATATGTCATCCTGTTTCTTGTGAAATTTAATATGAATCTCTGAGCGTTGGCATTTTCTGGACTTGGAATAAAAGACGAATCTAATTTATTTAATTTGCTGTCCTGGTGTCATGATTGAATCACAGCAGCAGGGATGAAAAATATCTGCTCCCAAAGAGAGGTTTGATCTCAGGCCTGTACAGAAGCACCTCGTCCATTTCATTTTCACATACATGCTCACGCTCCTTTATTGAATGTCTTTGTGTTTGGCAGGCTCCAGACCCCATTTCCTGGGTTGTTAAGCCTGCCACCATCCCTGCTTCTTTTGGAGGGAGAATTCAAGTGTCCGTCTGCATGTGTTTGTATTTGTGTGCCCGCGTGTCTCTCTGTGTGTTGTTAGCTCTCAAGAGCTAAAAGAAGATGCTGATTGGCGATAACCAGTGTGAATGACTAATTAGAGCTGGTGGCAGGCAGAGAGACTGCCTCTGCCACTTCACTGTGAATGGGCCTTTGATGCTGAATCCGAGCCCTCTGTGTTCAAATAACACACACACACACACATACACACACACACACACACATACACAGATACTCGTGCAGATGAAGATGAAGAGGATGCATATTCAGCCACACATATTGACCTATATTCATACAAACACATGTCCAAGAACTGGCCCACTTTGGTCCTTATCAGGCTTATTGAATTGCCAAAGCCTATTTAGTCTCAGTTGTAATCAGGTCTATTCTATTCGGTTCTATACTCTATTTTATTCTATTCTACTCTCTGTAATCTAGATTCCCTCCACACACTGCCACATTTTCGTCATGCTCTACCTTCCACTGTGAGCTCCAGAAGGTGTGTTAACCCCGTTATATTATGTTTACCACGCTGTCACACTTGAAAACTGACAAAAGCAGCCTCCACAATTCACTTTCCTCGCTCAGCTATTCTAAATGAATCCTGAGATTTTAATCTGTGACACTCACCGTCACAGGGGAGCTTCTGTGACCTCAAGGCTGCCACCATGTGCACCATGTGTAGCTCTGTCATCTCTGTCCTGTCAGTTGTGCTGAAGGGAAATGACAGCAGATTGGCAGAAACAAATAATGACTCTTTAAATATATAATCATTGATAAATTTCGCCTCAGGACAACTTGTATGTCTTCTCTGACATTCTTGTCCACACTGATTATAAATGAACTGATTGATTGTGACATTAAACCCATGTTATGTGGGCAGCAGCTGAAAGCAGAGCAGATACGTCAGGGCTTGGCGAGGGCTCATGTGCAGCTCCAAGGTAGCACGGCGCTACCTTTGCCAAGATGAGGCACTCATCTAATAACAACTGAGCCAGCTACACAAAAGCATACATGCACGATACTTTGACAGATGCTGAGAACAAAGGCATGTAAGCAAAGGCTCTAAAATTGTCCCAAAATTAGTCAAAAGGTGTCAATGTGTGGCATTTTACCATGTGCAAACCAGCACTATGGAAAATTATGACAAGATTTATTGGTATAAACAATGAGATTCTAATGACAAAATCATTTAGCACTGCATTGCCGACTCCTAGCAGTGGAAATGTGGGTAGTTAGAAGCTACAGGACAAAAGCCATTGCACCTTTTTACTTACATGGAAACTGCTCTCTCTCTCTCTCTCTCTCTCTCTCTCTCTCTCTCTCCCCCCTTTTCCCTTTCTTTGCACACACCCAACCCAAAAAAACACAGACACACACACAACACTGAAAATATACCCAGCTGTTACACTGCTGCTGCTTCTGCTGCTCTACTTTGACAGCAGCATGTAATGTATGGCTCACACTGCCCCCAGTAGGCTACAGTGAGTAGTGCGTCTCAACCTGACAAGGCCAGCTGCTGCAGCAGCAGTAGCAGCAGCACTCGTGACTTCCCCGCTGTGAGATGACGCAATGTAAGGGTAGACAACAAGTTCTACATACATCACACAACTTTTCACTACATTGGTATGATAGGAAAGACAGAGATATGATTAAGATACATAATAAAGGAGCTGACACTGTTTATTGTTTGTAAATGTGCTGCTATGATCTAATATAATGGATAGATAGTAAGCTTAAATGACTATAGCAAATGAACACACACACACACACACAAAAAAAAACACACACACACACACATTGCACATGGTAAAATGTCACACATTGACAACTATTGTCAAATTTTTGGGACAATTAGAGCCTTTCCTTAGATGCCTTTGTTCTAAGCATCTTTCAAAGTATCGTGCATGTATGCCTTTGTGTGTGTGTATGAGTGTGTGTGTGTGTGTGTGTGTGTGTGTGTGTGTGTGTGTGTGTGTGTGTGTGTGATGTTTTAATGTGATATGACTTGGCCGGCCCGGCAAACCACAATGCAATCCAACAGCCATGATCTGTGGCATCCATCAAACCACACACACACACACACACACACACACACACATACACAAACACACACATACACCACTGTGCGCGCACACACTCACACATTTAGAGTACTTGCCATCTTGATCCGAGCGCAATCCAGGAGAGGTTGCCAGAATGAAAGGTCGAACTGCAATCACTCATAAGGCACACACACATGCACACACAATCATACAGGCATGCACCTGCTCCTCAGCATCTATTAGAGAGGTAACAGTAAATCTGGCCTTCCAGGACAAAGTAAATTTATACTTTTACTACCAAGTTAAGATTCTAACACACAAATTAGACCACTGGCTGCACACACACACACACACACACACACACACACACACACAGACACACACAGACACACACAGACATACACACACACAGTCATTCCTGCACAAGGCCTGATAATATGTCGTCCTATCAGAATCTGACTCTCTCCTGTGTCCTTTGAGGGGGGTCAGTGCTACACAGGGGGACATGAAACTTACAGCTCTCCCAAGGGTCATTCTTTGAACTCTGCAGCACCCCCCCCCGACACACACAACATGTCAGAAAGAATACGACAGTGAAAAAATGGTACAATTTATTTTATTATATACCCCAATTAAAACCTTAAAAATGGAGCTTTTAATGTGTGCCTTGAGAATTCACATTAATTAAACACAGAGGCAAAGCAGAGTGCACCTCTGAAAGTTGTCTTTTTGATAAAACCATATTTATTTAATTATTAGTCTGCAAAAGCAGGCTAAAATAAAATATAAATTTAGGATGGGGGGGGGGGCATTTTCTGATCCCCTCTAACCTCTAATCATTTTCATACAGTCCCTAAAGTGCATCTGTGATCTGGTGAATTCAGAGTGTGGTGAAATGAAACTGCTATTTATATTCCTGCAATCTCTTTGGAACCATTTTCAGACCCTCTTTACTTGAGTTCAGTGAAGGCGTCAAATGGAAACAGAGTTCAAATGAGAAAAAGTTTGTGAGCTGCAGTGGTTAAGAACCCACTTCGAAAAAACCATATGTACATTGAATCCCACCACAACCTTTTCGATGTTTTTTTTTCTCTTGTATTTTTGTGCCTCTCGGCTGTCACACAAAAATGGAATAGTTAGACATTTTGGGAAATGCATTTTCACTTTTTTGCTTAGAGTTACATCGGCAAGAATGTTCAAAATGAAACTGCAGCCAGAACACAAATAAAAGTATTTCCCAAAATGTCTAAAAATTCCTTTAATCTTAGTCCTTAGGGATTTTACTGTTCTTAATTCTATTTAGGGCATCAGCTGGCTGTTATGAGAGAAGAAACCATTCATGGCTGGTTCAAGCTGCCTTGATGACACGAAACCTTTACTTTAATGGAGTGTCCTGAAGCAAGACAAAGAACATGTCCTGTGGATGAACTTGACCTCTGACCTTTGTGTGGAGGCAGACAAGCAATGCTAAATTTCCTATGGAGACCAATAAAACCTCAGTTAGGAATATTTCTAGATATTCAGTTCAAAAGAATGTTTAAAAATGCAGGTTTTGTATCCAGCTCAGTGACCTTTCCCACAGGTATTGTCTTCCTTCCAACTTTCCTGTCATTCAACTCTGTTTACCATCTAAAAATGTAACACAATGAAACCAAATGCACCAAAGAGAGAGAAGCACGTAAAGTCACCAGAGAAAATCGGAGTCAACGAGGAGATGTTGACAGACAGAAGGCAAACACATGGGAAGGCACAGAGAGAGAAGATGGATATATTGAAAGTATGACAGAGACAGCAATAGATGAAGAGATGGGGGTGTGGACGGAGGAATAATACCAAGATAGTTTATTGTGCGTTATTGTGTGGATATGTGTGTGTGTGCTCATGTAAGTGTGTGTGTGTGCCACCGTTCGCTGAGTCCTCTTATTTGAGAGTGATTAGTCAAAGCCCTGAGTTTGACACAATGAGATCAACCCAGCTGAGGAGAAGGCATACATTACTGTTCTAGGCCATCACACACACACACACACACACACACGCGCACGCACATACACTCACACACACACAAGTACAATGAGACACACATAAAGGCATACACAGATAGAAGTACAGAGGGAGAGATGCAACAGTGACGCCAAAGCCCACGAGGGTATGCAGGTGTTTTGTCAATCACATACACACGCATGCAAAAACAAGTGTGCAGAGACACACACAGACTCTTGTTTTGTGGTTGTGTTTTTCAATATCTCTACTTCTCTGATATCTGGAGTCTCTGGTTTCCCGGCACCCTCAGCCTCTCTCTCTTCTTCTCTCTCACTTTTCCCTCTTTCCCTGCGTTTATCTGCTCATTTCCCCCGCTCCTTCTCCATAACCTCCTCCTCCTCCTGTTCCCCCACCGCCGACTCATTTCTGCGCACCCGCTCGGTTTCCTCCTTGTCGTTTACCTGCATAAGCTGCCTCCTCCAATCTCTTGTCATCCTTTTGTTTTCATCTGGGAGCAACATTTATCCTCTTCACCCTTCCTCTTTCTATCAACACTTTCTTCTCCTCCCTTTTCCAAACCCCTTGTCAACCCCCAGTCACATGCTCCCCCTCCTCCCCTTGCTGCCCAGTGGTTATCCAAGTCAGTTTACCTAACTGCTTGCCTTTCTGTATTACTCTGAGGAATGAAATAAGAATGAAATTTCTGCCCGTTCTTGTGTTTCCCTGCTGCTTTTTTTTTCTGTCCGGTTTTCCTTGCTTTCATGCCTGTCTCTCCCTGCCTGTCTCTGCCTCTCTCTTTTCTCTTATGTAAAGGTCACCATAGTGTGTTAAGTTCAAATTAAGTTCAAGCCCTGCAGAAGTAAGTGTACTGGGTGGTGTGTGCATTTTTACAATGATGTAAATGAACATTTGAAAGCTGTCAAAACATTTGACTACAAACAGTGTTATGCCCTTCATTTGTTCATTTAACAACCTTACTGTAGCTCAGCATTCATGTTCCCAGCTATCAACTCACATTGATGTCCTTTTACTTTAATGATTACCTACTTTTTATGCTTTAATTTCCTCTGTGATCTCAAATGGGTGAAAATCTGTTGAACAGGACACTTCCAAACAACTCCTCTTGGTGACAGAGGGAGTAGCGTAATGCATATTGAAATAAAGAAAAACAAAGACACATTATACCATAATAGCACAAGAGTGCATTGTGCTGGCTACACAAGGTCAAGAAGTTTCTTTGAGGGATCAACAACATCAACAATATCAATCATTTGATTAGAGTAAGGGTGTAGGTTTGCATATGAACAGTGGGGACATGTCCCTACCAATATTTTGGGAGGACAGAATTTCCCTACCAATGTGGTAATGTGAGATGTAAAGACAATGACAATGTAATGTGAGTGAACTCTGTTTGGAGTGAAGTTAGATTATTCCAATATACCCTCCAAGAGGCTATGTCTCCAAGAAAACTGATTTAGTTATGCTAGCATTTGATTGACTGAAAGGGCGGGGGCTAACTGAAGGCTCACATCATACTCAAATATCACAGCAGTACCTAAATTCACCAGAAAAATGTCAACTGATGTTGTTTAACCATGTTAGCTAGCATTAAATAGCAAGCTAACCCTGCGTTTTGAAAGCTGGGCCCTTGAGGTCTTTGTGGAGTTTGCATGTTCTCCCTGTGCCTACGTGTTTTCTCTCCAAGTACTCCGGCTTCCGCCCGCAGCCCTTACTATACTTTGACGTTTTTTTTTACATTTTTATGCCTATTATAGTATGACATTTTTTAATCTTTTTAATGCCTTACTATAGTAAAACTTTTTTTGACATTTTGATGTCTTAATATACTATGGCATTTTTTTTTAATGTTTTTAGGCCATACTATACTATGACGTTTTTTGACATTTTTAATTCCTTATTATACCATGACTGTTAAGTGCCTCTGTGTGTTGGTATGCCCTGCTCTGCCCTCTCCTCTTCTCCAGCACGTGATGTGGCATGGCTGTACCTGTTCCCCAATCAGGAACTGGGGCTTTAAATGCTGTAGGAGGAGGCCTGGTCGGTGCAATTGTGCGCCATTCGTGCCAGAGAGAGAGCTGCGTGGGGCTGTAATTGTCGTTACGTCGATAGTGATATTCTTCCTGTTGTGTGGTTATTGTTAGTTTGTGTTTACCCAGTGCTCTACTGCCTTTTTTCATTGTAGTTCTCGGATTGTGAATAAAATTCCTTATTTATTACTGGAATCTGGTTTCCTGTTTTGTTTCTGTTTTGCCTGGTTCTTTATTTTTCATTGTTACTTCCCTTTTCCCCCTAGACTCTTTCTGGGAACGTAACAATTACATTTCTATCGTTTTTACGCCTTACTATCTTTTATGCATTTATATTCCTTACTATACTTTGATCGTTTCATATCTTGCTCCACCTTGACAGAAGGTTAGTCATGGAGTTGCATGGGTTAGAACTGATGCCTAACACTGTGAAGGTTATGGGTTTGAATCCCAGTTTGAGTCCCAGCATTTTTATGCCTTACTATACTAGGACTTTTCATGCCTTACTGTCCTATGATGTTTTTTTATGTCTTATTATAGTATGACATTTTTTGACATTTTTATTCCTTACTATACTGTGATGTTTTTTGACTTTTTTATGCCTTACTATACTATGATATTTCATGACTTACTGTGTTATGATTTTTATATGATGGCGTTTTTTGACTTCTTTATCTATCACCAAAGTATGGTGTTTTTTGACGTTTTTATGCCTTATAATACTATGGCGATTTTTTGACCTTTTTATGCCTTATTACACTATGGCGTTTTTTGATATTTTTATACTCTAATCTGCCATGAAGTTTTTTGACATTTTTATGCCTTACTATACTATGATGTTTTTTTTGACATTTTTATGCCTTATTATACTATGACATTTCATGCCTTACTGTCCTATGATTTTTTTTGACGTGTTTATGCCTTACTATACTATGGTGTTTTTTGACTTTTTTATGCCTTAATATAGTATGGCGTTTTTTCACATTTTTATGCCTTATTATAAGTATGATGTTTAATGCCTTACTGTACTATGACGTCTCTCTGTGCACTTTCATATCATTTACCATACTTTACTAATTTTAGTCCTACTCCATGGCTGTATATATTAGGTCATGATGGTGCAGTGGTTAAACCTCTTGCCTCTCACTCTGAAGGTCAAAGGTTTAAGCCCTAATCATCAACCACACTGTAACTTTTTCGAAATTGTTAATCACTTGTGCCA
Organism: Seriola dumerili; assembly: GCF_002260705.1. Taxonomy (NCBI): domain Eukaryota; kingdom Metazoa; phylum Chordata; class Actinopteri; order Carangiformes; family Carangidae; genus Seriola; species Seriola dumerili. The sequence continues at coordinate 797,468 of NW_019174515.1, read as the reverse complement.
TTTGACATTTTCATGCCTTATTATATTATGACGTTGTATTAAGTCTTAATTTCTTAGTGTATGATGACGTTTTTTTTACATTTATATGCCTTATTACACTATGACGTTTTTTGACATTTTTATGCCTTATCATAGTATGGCTTTTTTTATGTTTTCATGACTTACTAGCCATGAAATTTAATGTGTTATTATACTATGAGGTTTTTTGATATTTTTATACCCTAATCTACCATGAAGTTTTTTGACATTTTTATGCCATACTATACTATGACGCTTTTTGACATTTTTCTGACCTTACTATACTATGACATTTTTTGACATTTTTTTGCTTTATTACATTATTATGTTCTTTGAAGTTTTTATGACTTACTATGGTATGAAATTTTATGCCTTATTATACTATGGCGTTTTTTAAAATATTTTCATGCCCTAATCTGCCATGAAGTTTTTTGACATTTTTATGCATTGCTATACTATGATGTTTTTTTTTGACATTTTTATGTTTTATTATACTATGACGTTTTTTGAAGTTTTTATGCTTTACTATAGTATGGCGATTTTTGACTTTTTTTATGCCTTATCTTAATATGACGTTTTTTTTTAAGTTTTAATGACTTACTATGCCATGAAATTTAATGCGTTATTATAATATGAGGTTTTTTGATATTTTTATACCCTAATCTACAATGACGTTTTTTGACCTTTTTCTGCCTTACTATACTATGGCGTTTTTTTGCCGTTTTTATGCCTTATAATACTATGGCATTTTTTGATGTTTTTATGACTTACTATGGTATGAAATTTTATGCCTTATTATACTATGGTGTTTTTTGATATTTTTATACTCTAATCTACAATGAAGTTTTTTAACAGTTTTATGCCTTACTATACTATGATGTTTTTTTGACATTTTTATGCCTTATAATACTATGGTGTTTTTTTGACATTTTTATGCCTTATTACACTATGACGTTTTTTTTACATTTGTATGCCTTATACTACTATGGCGTTTTTTTGACATTTTTATGCCTTACTATACTATGACGTTTTTGCCGTTTTTAGGCCTTATCATAGTATGGCTTTTTTTATGTTTTAATGACTTACTATGCCATGAAATTTAATGTGTTATTATACTATGAGGTTTTTTGATATTTTTATACCCTAATCTACAATGACGTTTTCTGCCCTTTTTCTGCCTTACTATACTATGACGTTTTTGCCGTTTTTAGGCCTTATCATAGTATGGCTTTTTTTATGTTTTAATGACTTACTATGCCATGAAATTTAATGTGTTATTATACTATGAGGTTTTTTGATATTTTTATACCCTAATCTACAATGACGTTTTCTGCCCTTTTTCTGCCTTACTATACTATGACGTTTTTGCCGTTTTTAGGCCTTATCATAGTATGGCTTTTTTTATGTTTTAATGACTTACTATGCCATGAAATTTAATGTGTTATTATACTATGAGGTTTTTTGATATTTTTATACCCTAATCTACAATGACGTTTTCTGCCCTTTTTCTGCCTTACTATACTATGACGTTTTTGCCGTTTTTAGGCCTTATCATAGTATGGCTTTTTTTATGTTTTAATGACTTACTATGCCATGAAATTTAATGTGTTATTATACTATGAGGTTTTTTGATATTTTTATACCCTAATCTACAATGACGTTTTCTGCCCTTTTTCTGCCTTACTATACTATGACGTTTTTGCCGTTTTTAGGCCTTATCATAGTATGGCTTTTTTTATGTTTTAATGACTTACTATGCCATGAAATTTAATGTGTTATTATACTATGAGGTTTTTTGATATTTTTATACCCTAATCTACAATGACGTTTTCTGCCCTTTTTCTGCCTTACTATACTATGACGTTTTTGCCGTTTTTAGGCCTTATCATAGTATGGCTTTTTTTATGTTTTAATGACTTACTATGCCATGAAATTTAATGTGTTATTATACTATGAGGTTTTTTGATATTTTTATACCCTAATCTACAATGACGTTTTCTGCCCTTTTTCTGCCTTACTATACTATGACGTTTTTGCCGTTTTTAGGCCTTATCATAGTATGGCTTTTTTTATGTTTTAATGACTTACTATGCCATGAAATTTAATGTGTTATTATACTATGAGGTTTTTTGATATTTTAATACCCTAATCTACAATGACGTCTTTTGACCTTTTTCTGCCTTACTATAGTATGGCGTTTTTTGCCGTTTTTATGCCTTATCATAGTATGGCTTTTTTTATGTTATAATGACTTACTATGCCATGAAATTTAATGTGTTATTATAATATGAGGTTTCTTGATGTTTTTATACCCTAATCTACCATGATGTTTTTTAACATTTTTCTGCCATACTATACTATGGCTTTTTTTGACGTTTTTATGCCTTATAATTCTATGGCGTTTTTTGATATTTTTATGACTTCCTATGGTATGAAATTTTATGCCTCATTATACTATGGCGTTTTTTGATATTTTTATAACCTAATCTACCCTGATGTTTTTTGACATTTTTATGCCTTATTACAATATGACTTTTTTTGACATTTTTATGCCTTATTATAGTAATGCTTTTTTTTATGTTTTAATGACTTACTATGCCATGAAATTTAATGTGTTATTATACTATGAGGTTTCTTGATATTTTTATACCCTTATCTACAATGACGTTTTTTGACCTTTTTCTGCCTTACTATACTATGGCGTTTTATGTCATTTTTATGCCTTATAATACTATGGCATTTTTTGATATTTTTATGACTTACTATGGTATGAAATTTTATGCTTTATTATACTATGGCGTTTTTTTGATATTTTTATACCCTTATCTACAATGACGTTTTTTGACATTTTTATGCCTTACTATACTATGGCGTTTCTTGCCGTTTTTATGCCTTATAATACTATGGCATTTTTTGATGTTTTAATGACTTACTATGGTATGAAATTTTATGCCTTGTTATACTATGGCGTTTTTTGATATTTTTATACTCTAATCAACCATGAAGTTTTTTGACATTTTTATGCCTTACTATACTATGACATTTCATGCCTTAATGTCCTATGACGTCTCCTGTGCACTTTCATATCATTTACCATACTTTCCTAATTTTAGTCCTACTCCATGACTGTATCTATTAAGTCATGATGGTGAAGTGGTTAAACCTCTTGCCTCTCATTCTGAAGGTCAAGGGTTCAAGCCCCAGACATCAACAATACTTTGACTTTTTTGAAATTGTTCATCACTTATGCCATTTGACATTTTCATACCTTACTATATTATGACGTTGTATTAAGTCTTAATTTCTTAGTGTATGATCACGTTTTTTTTACATTTTTATGCCTTATCACACTATGAAGTTTTTTGACATTTTTATGCCTTATCATAGTATGGCTTTTTTTTATGTTTTTATGACTTATTATGGTATGAAATTTTATGCCTTATTATACTATTGCGTTTTTTTGATATTTTTATACTCTAATCTACCATGAAGTTTTTTAACATTTTTATGCCTTACTATACTATGATGTTTTTTTTGACATTTTTATGCCTTACTATACTAAGGCGTTTTTTGTCGTTTTCATGCCTTATAATACTATGGCATTTTTTGATGTTTTTATGACTTACTATGGTATGAAATTTTATGCCTTATTATACTATGGCGTTTTTTTGATATTTTTATACTCTAATCTACAATGAAGTTTTTTAACATTTTTATGCCTTACTATACTATGATGTTTTTTTTGACATTTTTATGCCTTATTACACTATGACGTTTTTTTGACATTTTCATGCCTTATCATAGTATGGCTATTTTTTATATTTTAATGACTTACTATGCCATGAAATTTAATGTGTTATTATAATATGAGGTTTTTTGATATTTTTATACCCTAATCTACAATGACGTTTTTTGACCTTTTTCTGCCTTACTATCCTATGGCTTTTTTTGTTGTTTTTATGCCTTATAATACTATGGCATTTTTTGATGTTTTTATGACTTACTATGGTATGAAATTCTATGCCTTGTTATACTATGGCGTTTTTTGATATTTTTATACTCTAATCTACCATGACGTTTTTTGACATTTTTATGCCTTACTATACTATGACATTTCATGCCTTAATGTCCTATGACGTCTTCTGTGCACTTTCATGTCATTTACCATACTTTCCTAATTTTAGTCCAACTCCATGACTGTATCTATTAAGTCATGATGGTGCAGTGGTTAAACCTCTTGTCTCTCACTCTGAAGGTCAAGGGTTCAAGCCCCAGTCATCATCAATATTTTGACTTTTTTGAAATTGTTCATCACTTATGCCATTTGACATTTTCATACCTTATTACATTATGACGTTGTATTAAGTCTTAATTTCTTAGTGTATGATGACGTTTTTTTTACATTTGTATGCCTTATCACACTATGAAGTTTTTTGACATTTTTATGCCTTATCATAGATGGCTTTTTTTTATGTTTTTATGACTTATTATGGTATGAAATTTTATTCCTTATTATACTTTGGCGTTTTTTTGATATTTTTATACCCTAATCTACAATGACGTTTTTTGACATTTTTCTGCCTTACTATACTATGATGTTTTTTTTTACATTTTTATGCCTTATCATAGTATGGCTTTTTTTATTTTTTAATGACTTACTATGACATGAAATTTTATGCCTTATTATACTATGAGGTTTTTTGATATTTTATACCCTAATCTACAATGACGTTTTTTGACATTTTTATGCCTTATTATACTATGGCGTATTTTGATATTTTTATACCCTAATCTACCATGAAGTTTTTTGACATTCTTATGCCTTATCATAGTATGGCCTTACTATGGTATGAAATTTTCTGCCTTATTATACTATGGCGTATTTTGATATTTTTATACCCTAATCTACCATGAAGTTTTTTGACATTCTTATGCCTTATCATAGTATGGCCTTACTATGGTATGAAATTTTCTGCCTTATTATACTATGGCGTATTTTGATATTTTTATACCCTAATCTACCATGAAGTTTTTTGACATTCTTATGCCTTATCATAGTATGGCCTTACTATGGTATGAAATTTTCTGCCTTATTATACTATGGCGTATTTTGATATTTTTATACCCTAATCTACCATGAAGTTTTTTGACATTCTTATGCCTTATCATAGTATGGCCTTACTATGGTATGAAATTTTCTGCCTTATTATACTATGGCGTATTTTGATATTTTTATACCCTAATCTACCATGAAGTTTTTTGACATTCTTATGCCTTATCATAGTATGGCCTTACTATGGTATGAAATTTTCTGCCTTATTATACTATGGCGTATTTTGATATTTTTATACCCTAATCTACCATGAAGTTTTTTGACATTCTTATGCCTTATCATAGTATGGCCTTACTATGGTATGAAATTTTCTGCCTTATTATACTATGGCGTATTTTGATATTTTTATACCCTAATCTACCATGAAGTTTTTTGACATTCTTATGCCTTATCATAGTATGGCCTTACTATGGTATGAAATTTTCTGCCTTATTATACTATGGCGTATTTTGATATTTTTATACCCTAATCTACCATGAAGTTTTTTGACATTCTTATGCCTTATCATAGTATGGCCTTACTATGGTATGAAATTTTCTGCCTTATTATACTATGGCGTATTTTGATATTTTTATACCCTAATCTACCATGAAGTTTTTTGACATTCTTATGCCTTATCATAGTATGGCCTTACTATGGTATGAAATTTTCTGCCTTATTATACTATGGCGTATTTTGATATTTTTATACCCTAATCTACCATGAAGTTTTTTGACATTCTTATGCCTTATCATAGTATGGCCTTACTATGGTATGAAATTTTCTGCCTTATTATACTATGGCGTATTTTGATATTTTTATACCCTAATCTACCATGAAGTTTTTTGACATTCTTATGCCTTATCATAGTATGGCCTTACTATGGTATGAAATTTTCTGCCTTATTATACTATGGCGTATTTTGATATTTTTATACCCTAATCTACCATGAAGTTTTTTGACATTCTTATGCCTTATCATAGTATGGCCTTACTATGGTATGAAATTTTCTGCCTTATTATACTATGGCGTATTTTGATATTTTTATACCCTAATCTACCATGAAGTTTTTTGACATTCTTATGCCTTATCATAGTATGGCCTTACTATGGTATGAAATTTTCTGCCTTATTATACTATGGCGTATTTTGATATTTTTATACCCTAATCTACCATGAAGTTTTTTGACATTCTTATGCCTTATCATAGTATGGCCTTACTATGGTATGAAATTTTCTGCCTTATTATACTATGGCGTATTTTGATATTTTTATACCCTAATCTACCATGAAGTTTTTTGACATTCTTATGCCTTATCATAGTATGGCCTTACTATGGTATGAAATTTTCTGCCTTATTATACTATGGCGTATTTTGATATTTTTATACCCTAATCTACCATGAAGTTTTTTGACATTCTTATGCCTTATCATAGTATGGCCTTACTATGGTATGAAATTTTCTGCCTTATTATACTATGGCGTATTTTGATATTTTTATACCCTAATCTACCATGAAGTTTTTTGACATTCTTATGCCTTATCATAGTATGGCCTTACTATGGTATGAAATTTTCTGCCTTATTATACTATGGCGTATTTTGATATTTTTATACCCTAATCTACCATGAAGTTTTTTGACATTCTTATGCCTTATCATAGTATGGCCTTACTATGGTATGAAATTTTCTGCCTTATTATACTATGGCGTATTTTGATATTTTTATACCCTAATCTACCATGAAGTTTTTTGACATTCTTATGCCTTATCATAGTATGGCCTTACTATGGTATGAAATTTTCTGCCTTATTATACTATGGCGTATTTTGATATTTTTATACCCTAATCTACCATGAAGTTTTTTGACATTTTTATGCCTCATTATACTATGATGTTTTTTGACATTTTTTGGCTTTATTTAACTATTATGTTCTTTGAAGTTTTTATGACTTACTATGCCATGAAATTTAATGCGTTATTATACTATGACGTTTTTTGACATTTCATGCCTTACTATACTATGGTGTTCTTTGACTTTTTTATGCCTCAGTAGGCTATAGTATGTCATTTTTTGACGTTTTTATGCTTTACTTTAATATGCCACTACATGCCCTACTGTCCTATGACGTTTTTTGACGTATTCATGCCTTACTACACTATGACAGTTTTTGACATTTTTATGCCTTATTATACTATTATATTTTTTAATGTTTTTATGCCTTATTACACTATGACATTTCATGCCTTACTGTCCTATGATTTTTTGTGACGTGTCAATACCATATTATACAGTGACGTTTTTTGACATTTTTATTACCTACTATAGTATAAGGAATTTTGACTTTTTTATGCCTTACTATACTATGGTGTTTTTTGACGTGTCAATGACATACTATATTATGGCGTTTTTTGACATTTTATTACTTACTATAGTATGGCGATTTTTGACTTATTTATGCCTTACTATACTATGAAGTACTATGCCTTATTGTAGCATGCCATGTTTTGACATTTTTATGCCCAACTATACTGTCACGTTTTTTGATATTTTTATGCTTTATTATACTATTATGTTTTTTGAAGTTTTTATGCCTTATTATACTATGACATTTCATGCCTTACTTTCCTATGATTTTTTTTGACGTTTTTATTACTTACTATAGTATGGCAATTTTTGACTTTTTTTTGTCTTACTATACTATGGCGATTTTTTTACGCTTTTATACTTTACTCTACTATTCCACTACATGCCTCACTGTCCTATGACGTTTTTTGAAGTATTTATGCCTTACTATAGTGTGGCGATTTTTGACTTTTTTATGCCTTACTATACTATGGCGTTTTTTGATGTTTTTTTGATTTACTATGCTATGAATTTTATGCCTTATTATACTATGACGTTTTTTGATATTTTTATACCCCAATCTACCATGATGTTTTTTGACATTTTTCTGCCTTACTATATTATGTCGTTTTTTTTCCATTTTTATGCCTTTCTATACTATGAAATTTCATGCCTTACTGTCCTATTATGTTTTTTGACCTTTTTATGCCTTATTATAGTATGACGTTTTTTTGATGTTTTAATGCTTTACTATATATTGTATGGAGTTTTCTGAAATTTTTATTCCTTACCATACTATGAAATTTCATGCCTTACTGTCCTATGACGTTTTTTGATTTTTTTATGCCTTAATATAGTATGGCGTTTCATTGCGTTTTCATGCCTTACTATACTATGGCATTTTTTGATGTTTTTATGCCTTACTATACTATGAAGTTTTATGCCTTAATATACTATGATGTTTTTTGACATTTTTAAACCCCAATATACTATGACGTTTTTTGATATTTTTATGCCTTATTATACTGTGACATTTTTCGCTATTTTTATGCCTTAATATACTATGACGTTTCATACCTTACTGTCTTATGACGTTTTATGACACTTTTATGCCTTACTACACTATAGCGTTTTCTGGTGTTTTTATGCCTTACTATACTGTACTATGACGTTTCTGGAGTTTACTCCTCACTATAGTATAACATTCCATGTCTTCCTATCATCTCACATTTTTGACGTTTTTATGCCTATCAATACTATGACATTTTTTATATTTTGGCCTAATTATACTATGACGTTTTATGCCTTACTATAATATGACATTGTATGCCTTATTATACTATGACATTTTCTCATGTTTTTGTGCCTTACTATAATTTGATCTTTTTATGCCTAACTCCACTTTAATAAACCATGTGGTTGAAGCCATTAAAAAGCCAATCTCTTTGTTACGGATGGGTGGCGGGTTTTTGCATCCCTACCAATTTTGATACCTAACCTACACACTTGGATTAAAAAAATTGATTTATGGTCAGAAACCAAATTGAAATTGATAGAAAATATATATATGACTCAAACAATGACCCTAGATGTGTCTATGTGATGCATGTGATGCTGTGAAATGTGTGCATGTGTGTATATGTCTCAGTGCCACAGAAGGATGTATAGATTTTAGCTGCCTCACTGCCTAAGTGGGACACTGAAAATAGCTCCTCGGGCCTCACATCAAAGACAGTCTTCTGTAAATTACCATGTGAGTGTTTGTCTGGTTCTGAGCTTGTTCATGCATAGTTGTGTGTTGGCTTTTTTACAGTACACACCTATGATTGTGCGTGGGAGCATGTGTGTATTAATGCCAGTCCACCTGATATTATTTTGCGTCAGGTGTTCCTCACTATATCATATCACTCCAGTCTTGCTGAAGTAATGCCCGAGTGTTTAACGTGCAGAAGCTACTTCATTGGACAGAAATGAGGTGGAGAAGCTAACCAATTGCCTGAATAGCATAAAGTCACAGAAAAGCTACAGCAGCACTGCAGCAAGCATGGGAGAAAAGGAGAAATGAGAACAATCTTTATTATTTATAGCTTTGGCCTGAGGTGTAGCTGCACAGGGAGTGAGGGTTACATATAGTACACACAGTCACACCTGGGAGAGGCCCTGTGTGGTCACACTTTTCTCCTGTAGGTTACATAGCAAAGCCAGTGGAGCAGTCAGTCCCTTACTGCAACAGCAGCAGAGAAAAGTGACCCTTGAGCAGCATACATTTTTCTCATTGGCCCACGAATTCAACCTGCTTTTGAACCTTTGAGGTGAGAGTTTCTTTCTCTAAACATCAGACCGTTGCAATGCTTTGCATTGACATCTACACTAATTTTTGCAGTGGATCAATTAACATCAAAGGCCATAATACAGTTTTAATAGTCTCTTAAATTTAAATTCACAGTCTATTCGTGTTCTGCAGATTTGCCTGAAGGTCCAGTTTTTGGACATTTTTAATTTTGGTTTTAATCAACAGATTTTTTTTTCAAAAGCTTTTGTTTTGTATCCTGTTAACATCCTGGTACATAATTCAAGGAGACAAATCCATAGTATAAACTTTACATACAGGCAGGAACATAGCTAAGGTGGAGGAAAACATTAAAACTTTTTTTCTGAATTAATTTACTCTAAATGAAATCTATAGATTCCATCCATCTGCGGAGCTTCTCCCACTCCACATTTCTGAACATCTTATTTTCATAGAATAACTATAAAGAGCCTAAGACAGATTCTATTGTCAGAAACTATTTGTATACTATTAGGATTTGTCCACTTGCGCTACCAGCACAGCAGGACAAAAAGCCTGGCTCTTTTGTTCAGCCCACCTCCAAAAAATCACACTGATTTATGTCCTCTATTGCGTGCTTGACTACTCCAACCCACTGTTTTTGCGTGTGTGTGACTGAATCAGACAATATGTGTGGAAAAGTTTTAGCTCTGCCATCAGTGGAAGCTTAGAAAAAAGGGCAAAATATAAGAAATGAAAAAATAAATAAAAACAAAGTCAGAGTTCATAGGCTCAGGGCTTGTGTGCATTATGTGAAAGTAATGTGTGTGTGTGTGTGTGTGTGTGTAAAATTAGTGATGTAGAATATACACAATGTACACGAGTTCTCAAAGTATGCATGACTAAGCAGCGGGTTCAACCACTCTGCCTCAAATGCACTGACTGCCGTGAGTTTATTTCTCTGTTTCTATAACATTTTGTTTCTTTTTAGTCACACACATTTGGACACATTAGTGCATGCAAATTTATATTGTAGTTGAAGATTTTGGTTGTCGTGTTTCCTAATGAATGCGAACTTGTAAGTGATGACATTTTCTTCTTACTGACATTTCTCTGTTTTTGTCAGTTAAAGAAAAATGTCAGTTATCTTTCTATCACGTGCAGTTGAAATAAACTGATGTAGGGAGGGAAAACGACTTGGGATGCTGGAAAATTTGAGGCAAGCCCATTAAAAGCTGAAAGAGTAGACAGAGGACAAAGTGATGGACCAAAATAATTTAATGACCAAAGTGGAAGAAAAAATCTTAAAGTTGATTAGTGTAGAAATGAAGTGAGATAGAAATAAAGACAGAGAAACTGTGCACAAAGAGGAAATAGAAACAATCCACATATCACGGACACACACACACACACTGTACAGCTGTGTTGATGTCGGCTCTGTGAGCTGTGTGATATCCAGACTTGCCCACAAGGCCCGGTGCATCCTGGGACATATGCAGAGGCGGAGACATGAGATGGGGGCGCTTCTGGTTTGACCAGGGCTCTGCTGCATTTTACTCAAGTATAAAAAAGAATCACCATGGTCGTGTGAAATCCTCATCAAGCCACATTTAAACACATTTAATTCACACGTAAGAACAGATTTCATTGTAAATTGGCCTGTGAACAATTTAACAGTAGATTTAATATTTTTTATCCCATATTTGACTTTTTTATTCCCTTTGGTACAAACAAATGTCCTGAACGTTTTAAATCTTTTATAGTCAGACTCACTTAATACATGTATTTGTAGAATTTTTTTATAGGCTTGATGCAAAGTCGTAACCTTGGTTTTTGATTTGATGAGCTTTTTTCTTTTTTTTCCAATTATGACTGTAAGAACGAACAAATTTGTTTTAAAGTTTACCATTACATACAACTCAAGCTGTGCATTCATTATGCAATAAAGTTATGAAATTTCACAACATAAATTGTGGATCTTTGCCTGAAAATACTCTGAAAACCCAATTAAGGATTTAAAAAACATGCTCAAACATATTTTGTATAAATGCACCTTTAGAGTTTTAATGTACAGTGATGTGTCATGAGTCTCTTCCAATCCAGATTCAAAACCAGGTCTTTGACTACATCTTTGAGGTTCCTACGACATTAGCATTAGCATCTCACCGTGCTCATATTTCCATACTGTCAGTAACTGATGCTGCTATTTTTACTAAATCTAGCTCTGAATTAACCTCAGTGAAGACAACGGTTGTGTTCAAGGGCATTTCCAGTGGTAAAGAAGTTCTTGCATTTTTCACATTGTGCTTGAATTAGCAATGTTGCATATTTTCCTGAATGAAGCCCACTGTCTTTGAGGTGTTTTCATCAAAGAAGGAATACAATAAATTCTTAAAAATAAAAGCTGGTATTTGAATGATGGCCAAGTCTCAAGTTAAAGCTGGAGGGGTGCCCAGCACAAACAAATACAGGCAGGTCCTCAGGTGCGAGGAAGAAAACAAATTAATAAATGAAAACAGGCTTTTCAGTTAAAACGTTTGGTATGTCTCTGTCAGTGGACTTGGAATCTGTACAAAGCAAACAGATGCAACAACAGCAAAAATGGCAACACAGTGCTCTGTAAGAGGATATCATGGAAGTACCAACAGTAAAACACAGTAAGAAACACAATGAAATCATACAAACACACATACACAAAACACAGGAAACACAGAGATAGTACAGTAGATGTATACATGTAACAGGAAACAGAATTGCAAGAGCAAGATGTTGGGAAGTGCTCTGAGGCATAAATGCTGCAGTTATATACTGTTTGCATGTATTTGTGTGTGTATGTGTGTGTATATGTCACAGTGGGACATAGGGTTCAGTGACTAATACGTTTTGTGTTGTGTGAGCAGTCAGGTGTCAACTCTACTCACACTGATGGGAATACTAAGATCAAACAGCAGACATAACAGATTGATGATTATAGGGAGAAAAGTATTTACATAATTCTGATAGGATTTGTTTCTCTTTAGGGACGGCTGATGAATTATTTTATTATTGCTAATAATACTGGTGAGTTTAATCCCATCCAGTTGTCCCAATGTGTGTGAATCCAGTCCCAAAATCCTGCTGATGACAAAGATTCTACCATGAAATGTCCTGGTTTATTATGAATCACCTACTGCATTTTTGACAAAAAGGTCTTGGTTAAATGGTCAGAACAGTCAGTTTAGTTATCGAACAGCATGTTCAAATTATATTCTTCCTCACCTTCCCCATGAAATATTAATGCTGTCTGGAAGAGGCGGAAAAATTACAACCACAGTACACAATTGTGTTCTTATCATGTTATACTGTTGGAAAAGCCAACAGTTATAAACTTTTTTGTTGTAGCTGTTTTATTGTACCTCCCCTCCCCTTTGCCTTTAAGGTAGCTGAAGTTCAGGAATTTATCTACTCACACCTCACTGATCCTCTGGTGAACCAGTCATACCAGACTCATGCTGTACACCTGGGGAAAGCTATATGTCAAGGAGTTAAAGAAAGATAATAAAGATTATTTTAAGGCATAGTAGAAAGATGCAATAATACAGTAACTCTTTCAGATATTTGTCAGAATTTGGATGGTAAAGTTACTGCTTTAAGTCCACACCAGTGATAGCCAGTTTGAGCCAGAGATGAATCAAATAAAGAGACCGACTTTTTCAATTCTCAAAAGCTAAGCTTTTGTACCCTTTGGTTTTATGGCCTGCTGAAATAGATGAAACAGTGGTGGAAAAGTGCCCAAAACTCAAGTTGCTTTTTTGATGAACTATCACTCCAAAACTGAAAGATATTTAGTTTTATATCAGAAGACTAAAAAAAAACTAAAAAAAAATTCTGTAACTCCATCCACAATATAATCCCATCCAAAAAACGAGCTGAAAGAGAACTGTTCAATTTCAAGTGAGCTGTAGAGCTGGATTGAAAGAAGATCCATCCCTCAGTCTGAGAATTTGCTCTTCTCCCATCCATCTCCATCCACTAATACCAGTTCAGATTCTCATTTTGCCTGCAGACATTCAGACTTTTAATAATGTGAAGCAGTGGATTTACTGTCTGTCACTGCAAGCAGTAAATTTTTAATCTGTGTGCACCAGTAAAGTGGAGGCTTAGAATGCAGAGGTAGACTGTGTGGTGGTAAATGTGTAGGCAGAGCAGCAGAGCTCGCTTCTTTAATCAACTGTGTTGACCTCAGTTCAGTTCAGTCACACTGACAAAACCCATTAGCCAACACATGAACACACATGGTGGATCTACACAAACTAACATACACACTTAAAGACATACAAACAAGGATACACTGTACAGAGAGACACAAGCCTACAGTACACACACACAAACACACACAGTGATTAAAGAAATAACACTGGAGTCAGCAGAATCACTCTTTAGACAGAAGAGGGGTGAGTCAGTAAGCCAAATACCACATACTCACACACATATGCACACACACACATTAGGAGGGATGTTGAGTCATAACAACCTAGAATCCCCGTGAGGTAAAAAAAAAAAAAAAAAAAAGAGATTCACATTTTCTATGGGGTGTTTGTTCATGTTTGTGTTGATCATGTTTGTGTATATGTTTATATGTGTTTGTATAGGTTATTGTGTTTTTGTATTTTGTAGATCTCAAAGATGTGGCTTCCTAGCCAATAATTATCCATTTTTAGGCAGAAATCTTACCCCTGTAAAGAATGATTGAAGAAATGGTTTACCTAATGAATAATCAGTTGAGGTACAGTGTAGATCTGTAAATCATATGTGTGGCTGTTTTAATGTAGCCTATATAATAGTATCTGTCCCTTAATCATGCCCAGTGCCTTTTCAGACCTCTGTGTGTTCCTCGCTGGCATTTTGCTGGTATTTGGAGAGGTCATGCATAATCTACTCAGCCCACTGACCAAATGTGTGTATGTGTGTGTGTTTTTTACAGGCAGTGATGCATGTGTGTGCATGTATGTATGGTTATGTTCATGCAAAGACAAGCAATAACACGGAAATAAAGTTGCTGTTAAGATTAATGCAATTGCTTCTAAATTTTGAAGAAATTCCCAGCTGATGATTTCCTCATGTGCTCTACAAAGATGCTGCTCCTGCAACAATATTTGGAATTTGTAAACTGAAACATGGCAACGTTATTGCCTCCACAGATAAACGGCTGCAGTAACAATAATAGCATCTAGAATCTCTGCTTTTGGATTGACAGGATGATGGGTTCGTCCACACACAAGCTGGCAGCTTAACTGCATCCGGTCAGAAAGTTATGTTCATGCCTGTGACATCTAATTAGCTCAAATTAAATAACTAACTAGACTTATCGCCTCATGCTGTATGCTTTGTGTTTTGTTAGGTCACAAGTACCTTGACCTTTGACCTTTGACCTTTGACCAACAAATTATGATCAGTTCATCCTTGAGTCTACGTGAATGTTTGTGCCAAATTTGAAGAAATTCCCTCAAGGCGTAACTGAGATATCGTGTTCACAAGAATGGGATGGATGTATGGACGGACAAGCCTGAAACACAATGCCTCTGGCCCCGGCTGACGCTGGCACGGAGGCACAAAAATACTTGTGTGTGGGTGTACAGGGCTGCTAACTGGTGAAGTGCAGACAGTAATAAAGCTAAAAGGCGTTTGAGAGGAGAACACTTTTCACTTTCTGAAATACCAACAATCATCCAGGGAGAAATCCATCTCACAACAGTCAGACGTTTCTACACTGGCAGGAACCCTGAAAGAACAGAATTCAAAACATCCACAAGAAATGTTGAGTTTTGAGAATAGACAGAGAGTCTTCTAGGCATACTCTGATCAGATTATTGAAGGCTATGGGTTTAATTGGGCCAGAGCCAGCAGGAGCACAGCTCCATATCCTCAGGTTCGAATCATGTTCTGCTGGAGCTCAGCTCAGCTCAGCTCCTGGTTGTAAGCTACAAGCTTCTCCATTATGGGACAGATATACAAGGGGGGCTATTAAACCTGTTAAAAGTGCTCTTTGTATCCTGCTTCCATTTTGTTCCCACATGTCCTGTCCAATCAATAGTGAAACAGATAAAGAAACTGCAGCTCCATCCACTCATTTTTCACACAGCTTCTCTTTGATGATGCAGCTTAACACACATACAGAACTCTCTGTTGCAAGATTCACTTTTTGATGGCGTTCTCTCTGGCTTCTTTATTATGCTCTTTGAAGCATAATAAAACCATTTCTCATATAGAAAATCTTTTTCTTTTTTCTATTATGTCACTTCAACTTTTATTTTTTGCAACTACAGTTCAGTGCAACACGTTCAGATCCATTCTCTTCAGGCTGTCGAAGTAGAAGAGGCAAGTTGAAGGGCAATTGGTATAAATGTGAAAATTTCACCCACTCACTATGAAATAATTCTTGAAGTATCAGAGAGTGGATTTGTCCTCTAACTCGGGTTCTGTCTACAAACACTTGAGTGTTTTGTGAAGACTGGCACAGCTGTGTTTAGGATGTCTCTGAGCTGATTGCTGCCTTGACTAATGACATATCATTTGTGATCCTAGACAGCTCTTCCCTAATCAGTGGCAAAAATACAGAATGTACAACATAGTAGAGTAACAACATTAGTCTATAAAAAGCTTGATGCCAGCAAGCTCTCGCTGCCTCCCATCGCAAACATCAAATGGCTGATAAACAAACAAGAACACAGCACAGGGAAAATAACGGCAAATATTTGCTGCGAGATATTTATAACTACTGTTGAATTACTGATGTGAGGAATCCTGCCGAAGTGGGTTTTAACTTGCTCATAAACTCCCTTATTCACAATTAGCAGGCCGCAGATTATCCTCAAGGTGGAGCTGCAGAGTCACTGTAAAATCAGTTTTATGCACAGCAGCCTGCACCACCTACAGGAAAGATTTAGAACTGCGGATGTAGCATGGTGACGTTGCATCATACATAGAAGCACCAAGTGTAAAAGCAGTATTTTTTATATTTCATTTAATTTATATTGCTGCAATTTCTTTGTGTTTTTTTAACTGTGTAGTTAAGACCTGTACCATGAGTATGTATTTCTGTTACTTTTGGCGTTGTTCGGTAAAGCTAAGCTAAGGTTTTTTTAATGCTAAAGTGTTGCAGTGTGTGTTTTTTTTTTGTTTTTTTTTTGGTTGTGCTTACTGTGTTTGAGTATGTGTTGTTGTGTAGAATGTGCACGTGCGTATGGGTGTGTGTGTGTGTTGCAGATGGCTAGAGGAACCGGCAGCCAGTGGCAGTGTCAGAAAGCATCTCATCAGGGATGGGGGTGGCAGAGGAGAGGGAGGGAGGGAGGGAGGAAAAGAAAACAGGGAGGTGGAGATGAGGGAGGCATTGATGGGTGGAGAGCAGAGCAACCTTCTCATCTGTTTCCTACTGTAAATCCATTTGTTTCCTGTTCCCTTAGCTTGCATGCTAAAGCTATATCCTCCACGAATACCCATTACCTCATATCCAGCCCTGTGTGGGAAACACTACAGGACTTATTTCTGGCCGTGATAACTGTGACAATGTTACATGAATGCTCAGCTATTGTACTGTGTTCACATAGTCTGAGAAGCTCAGGACAGCAAATGTTTAAAACTTTGTTTGTTCTCCATCTGTGTATAATAACATCAGGCTCAGCTTCTTGCCCGTGGCTACAATTTTTGTTTTTAGGGAACCGAAGCAGAACACAGCAGAGCTCCCTTTCTTTCTATCTGTGTGTGTGTGTGTGTGTGTGTGGATACTTTGTGTGCACATCCAGCTCTGTGATGGCCTGACCAATCAGCTCAACTTCTCAACTCTCAACAGAAACTTTGTTTATGCAGCGGTTGGCCATGGGGAGGGAGGGGAGGATGGGGAATGAGGTGGGAGAACAACAGAGATGAAAGGATGAGACAGAAAACTGGGGAAAGAGGCAGGAGAGAGTAACGGTGGAAACAACGCTCGGAGGTAGAGAAAGGGAAAGGAGAGGAGGCAGAGGGAGAGACGGGGAGACAGAGGGAGAGAGCAAGCAGAGATGATAAAGTAAGGAGAAGGTGAGGTTAGGGGATGGGAAGAATCTGAGAATAACGCAGGCTGAAGGAGAAAATTTGGTGAAAAAAGAGAGCAAGAAAAGGCAGAAAAAGAGACATCAACAGTTCATTATTCATTCTTCGCTTGTCTCTGTTTACTGTCTGTGTATTTCTCCACCTTTCTCTCTCTACTCATATTCTTTCCTTTTTTATTTCAGTTCATTTCAATGATGGTTTAATGATGATATTGACTCTTGACTGGTTTTTCATTCTTAGTCGCTATCTTTAAAAATGACACCTCTTACTAAGTAATATGGTGACTGTTATAGCTGGACAGTTTCCATTATCTGGCAAGTCATTATATTAAAAGGCCATTTAGCTTACAGTATATTAACCAAATTACTGGCAGGGGTCTGATCTCCTCCCTGTTTTCCTCTTGGCATTTGAAGGCTTAGCCATAATAGGACAGAAGGTGCAGAATTCTTTTAATTCATTTATTCTATTTTTAAAAGAATTGTTGTGTTTTCGGTACAGAAAATTTGTTAACAATCAATGTTGACAAGAGGGAAAACTACAAAGTTTGACTTAAAATAGTTACCCAAACATGCAAACTATACTTAGTTACCAGCTTGTTATGTGCATCTATACAGTGTCATGCAACAGTCCTCCAATAATGTGCCAAATCATCATGTCTGGATTAAATTTACTTGTAAAGGTTACAGATGGTCTGAGTGGTGGTGTTGTATTGGAATGCTTCATGTTAAATGGCTTATGAGATATTTTTTTCCATCCCCAGACAGAATATTGGAAACACTACTTAATATAATCACCATAATTCAATATACCAATAACTATGGCTCCAACATGACACTGTCACCAAAAAATGAAAAACACAAAGATGTGTTTTATTGGAAGGCAATTCAGACTGAAACACATTAGAAGAAGTGTCGGTACAAGAATGGTCTCTTAAACGTTGCTCACAGTCAAGTATCGGACATGTGTTTTAGCTGTCATCTGGAAAATAAGAAATGAACAGCTGTTTCAATTTGATGAGCATAAACGCCTGAGGTGAGAGTGCAGTCTTAGAATCAATTTACAAATTGCTCCATCAGTTAAGATAGATATTTTAAATTTGTCTGAAACATTCCTGCCATATCCTCGAATGTCCCATGTAATTGCGTGAATAGAGATGCTAAATTGGAGCCAAGCATAAATTAAAACGTCTTTCCTTGCGTCTTCTCTGTAATGTCTTATTATGTTGACTGCCAGGGATCCAGGCTTGACACCCCTTCATCCTTGATCCTCCTCGTTAACAGAGCCTTCGTCAGATGTCACTGGCAAACATTTAATGTTGATATTTTGTGGGTTGAAGGAGTCTGCTAGATGTTATAAAGGATTGCTGCCAATTTATCAATGTGTATATTTTTTGAGATTTGAGGGGTTAAAGGGTTGAAACTGTAGTTGTGTTTAGACATGGTTATGATTTCAAAAGGATCCCACTCCACTCTGCATTTCCTGATATTCTAAGATAGTCAAATTTAGTCAAAAACCTGATCAAGATATTTTCATAATGGGTGAGGAAAGTGACAATATAATTTGATCTACAATTTTCAGGCAAAAATCAGATCTGATTCCCCTCTCAGGTTTTCCTCCGATTAAAGTTTTCTTCTTCAGATTGCCTCTTGCGGCCACATTTGCATCTATATGGGTTTATGGCTGAGGACTGAAAGTCATTACTCCTTAGATCCAGATGACAGGGAAACAGCTCACACTCCAAACTATGATAAATATTTCAAGTAGGGCAACACGGACTTTATGCATGTTTAATCATTTTGTATAGCGTGGCTTTGTTCTCTTTGCGTCATCTATACCTCTCTGTGTTGTGTCTGTTTTGTGCCTTTGTTTTTCCCTGTCTAGCTTTCTCTTTGTCTGTGTCATCCTCATTTGCTTCTTCTGTCAGTCTCTCTGTCAATGTTGTGAACATTGTGACATGCTACGTGTGTCTATGTGTGTGTTTGTAGACCTCAAAATGTCTTACATTTGAAAGAGTCACATTTGGTATTCAAACCCTTGAGGAATTTATGTCCTTGTACCAAGGGAGAAATGTGCAAACCCCTGATCAGGCAGAAGTGCACACACAAGCTAATGCTCAAATTGAAATAAGGAATCAAATACACCTGTGTGGATACATTTAGGAGTGACCTCCCTCTGCTGACCGCACTTCCAGAACATGGCAGACTCTGGCTGGCAGCGAGAGCCACTGGGATTAACACAGTAGATCAGGATCTGAATTTACAATTAGAGTCTTTTGCTGTTGGCCGCTCTGCAGCTCCACTGCAGCACTTGAGGATTACATCCACAATACGCAACTTTACTGACTTCTATTGTTTCTCCCGTCCTCCTCCACATCAGTCGGTCAAGTTCACGGCCCCGCACTTGTCACTCAACTTGATGAGCTGCCATCTTGCCCGCAGCTGAGGTAACCGGCATCCATAAAACCACCACAGTCGCAGGAGAAAACAGATGCAGATGCAGCCGATCTACAGTGAAAAACACAAAACAATGCCTGTTTTTTATCATGTTCTGAAATGGCTGTCTCTCGCTGCCGCTCTCATATAGTCTCTCCTGAGTTTTGCACCCCAAAATGTCCCAAACATAATTAAAAATCAATCTAGTAGATTAGTATCTATGGACTCCATGACTGACTGTTGATGCCACAATACTGTACCAAAATTTTAAATCCTGATGAACTGCGAGTGTTAAAACTGACGCCTCTGGAAGCTGCATCTCAGGTCGGTTTTCTGTTTGACTACAAAGAAGTTCTCCCAAGCGTAATTTTATGGGTTTAAAGTGTAACGACAGCTCACCGAGTCTCCACCCTTCTCTAACTTTTGTGCTTGAATTCTCCAGACCTCTGTAAACTTGGATATGCAAGATTAATTTAGGCCAAACCACATCCATGTTTTATTCATCTCTACGTTTCAATAGTTTAAGGGGGATGAATGTTTTTTCAAGTTGTGGGGAAGTAAAAAAAGGAACAATTTCAAAAAAAATTTGACAAAAATGTGGTAGCTTGGGGGTGTCCAAAGACCAGAAAGACAAATACGTGTAGTGGTGTGTGGTAGATTTATTGTTTATTATGGGCCATATATTTTGTGTATTCATTTAGTGTCTTTGGGGTATATATTTGCAGTGTCTTATTTCAGAATTTAACAACATATTGACATGTAGTTATATTACTTTTATATTATTCCACTAAATAAAGTCCATCTATGCCCCACTTCCACTTGTCCATCTGGTCTTTTTTAGCAGTGAAAGCTATTTTGTGTTGCTGGTATTTTAAAAATCTGTGACATTTATATGGTCCATTCTGAATCTATTCACAGCACATAAACTTGGTGCTGATCCTGCTTTTTTTTACTGTGTCGAGAAGTGGGTCAGTACCAGGATACTTTTTATCTCATCTACCTACCACAGGAGAGGCCAAACTGCTGGTAATGTGGAACAATGTATAATCTCAAAATTGTGGGGAGAACTATTATTGTTGTTGTTATTGGTTGCTTAATACATTTTTATTTTGTAACTTTAATTGTAAACATAAAGTGTTATGTAAATAATATTTTATTTGTATAGTATTATTATTATTATTATTATTAACCAGATTGAATCATAACAACGAAATGTTTGCATAATGTAAAGAGTTTCTGCACAGACAAAAGCAGAACATGCTACTTGAATGTGTGACTGTCGCCTATATGTTTCCACTCTGAGATATAGATTGACCAGCTCGCAAACTCATTGAAGTGCACTGAACAAGCTGTTGGCTTGTGTCTGTAGAGGAGGAACAACAAAGAAATATACATGGGCATACTGGGAGACAAATCACATGAGGGAAGAGACAGTGTGGGAGTGAAGTCCATTATCTATTGCCAGCACTCTAACCATTGGGTGAGCTGTAGGGACAGTAACAGTAACAGTTGGTCAGTCGTGCCAAATAGTGCCCAGAAGCAAAGTGCTGTAAGGAAGTTGTATGTCACATATAGCAGCTAAATGGTGAGGGGAAATACTGTATATAGCTGTTGACGTGTGTGTCTTTGGCTCACTCACTACAAGTGAGTTTTACAAACTTTCATGTCACAAGATATGAAAGGCGATTTGTTGTGTAGAAGCCAATAGACCAGCTGGTGAAACTAAATGAGAAAAACAGTGTTAGTCTTTCATAGATTACTGCTATGTATTGTATGTGCTGTATGTGTGAAAGAGAGATGGTAAAGAAGCATAAAGGAACAGTAAAATAATGTAAGCAAAAGTAGTATAGATAGAAAAAAGTTGTTGACTGATTGTCTCATTTGTCATTAAGAATGACAGTCACTGTCCCTCTGTAGAGCTGATCCTGTTGTCAGCAGAGGCGCACTGTTGGAGAGGCAAACCAGGAAAATGGTTGGTCCCCAAGGGCAAATGGGGCCCCTGATGACCCCTCACATTAGTACATTTTGTAATGACGAATATAAACCCCCTAAAACCTCCCTTAAATGTACAAAACCAGTCAGGTAGCTCTGAATGTTGGATGTGTAATGTCACATTCTCATAAATTGTGTGAAATGCTGAATGTCAAAAGGGAGAAGGTCGCACTTTAAGATGCAATATAATTTAATATCAACATTTTGCAGGGCATGTTGGCTTCTTCTGACAAAACAATCCACACGGGTTCTGTTGAAACAGCTGTTCTCAATCAGTCTAGTAAGTAAGTGTTGTTTTTGGATGACATTAGATTTAAATAGTGACTTCAGTTATTGAGTGCAACCCTCCTCTGTCACCATTATTGAAGCTTAATATAAAATTTCAGCCACATTGTTTTTTTTTCTTTACTAATTAGTTTAAACAGCATCAGCATCAACTAACAGTAGACTCTTGCAAACCACACTGCCTTGTAAAGTTCAAATGTTTTACATGAGACCAGTGAAAATGCTGCAGATTCCTAGCAGAGAACAAAAAGTTAAAAGTTAGAGATATAGGATAGATATAGGGGTAAACAAGTCCTGCTGTTGAAGGTGAAATAATTTTCATGCATTCATCCAATCTGTTGCTTTAGGTCAGTGTGGCTGACAGCCAAGGAAAACAGCTCAGACACCGGTCTACAGCGCTACATCCTTCAGCTTTTCTTCTGGGATCCCAATCCAGACAAGATCACCTTCAGGCTCTGCTTCCTCTTCTCTTCACCATGACAGGCAAAAATCCATCTTTCAATCTCAAGCTCCATCTTACCATCACACGAGGCAGAAACTTGGTCCCAATCCAGGCAAGGCAAGCCAAGCCACGGTCTTCCAGCAGAGTACTACAGCCTCAGTGTTGGAGGTGCTCACTCTCATAAGTGCTTGCAAACCAAACTGGAGGTCACATCGTGATGAAGCTGGCAGAACTAAATCATCAGCAAAAAGCAGGTCATCGAACTGCTCAGCTACAGGCCTTGAGACCTCTGACCATGAAAATCACAACCAGAATTGGTCACAAGACACAGACTTGTTGGAGCCGAACACCCACAAGAAACACGCTTGACTTACTGCTCAGGATGCAAACAAAGGTCTTGATGGTGTTATGGACAACAGTTCTGGTGATCCATGTTCCCTCAGCACCTTCAACAAGATGTTAAGACAACAAACACATGTAGGCTGCATGACCCCCTTCATTTTCAAAGGTAAACACAGTATACAGTAAAATACCTGGGTCTGCCATCTAATGAAAAAAGCAGAACATCAACCACCTTCATGAATGGCGGTTACATGACTGTGGCTATTAATGGATGGCACCCACTGTATCATTAATTCATTATACACGCACCTGTAAACAATTACTGGTGGTGGCAGCTCAAAATGTCAGAGGATCCAATCAGCAGTATAAAACTTTATAAAACAAGCCAGAAGAATATGTAATAACCAAACAATGGAAAACAGAATAAAACTGAGCATGCAACAGTAAAAATTAGTCCAATTTGAGATCATGATAACAACATGTTTGATCTCAAGTACAATGTGTATGTGTGTGTAACATAATAAGATCACACTGTTCTGTTATTTGTGTTATTTTGTTCTTATTTGAGATCATCACTTGTGACCTACTTGGAGTGAAACTCCGGCTCCTTCTGCGATGTGCGGTTAAAAATAACTCTGAGGAAAACACATACACACACACTTACTGTACATACATGCACACACACATTCACACAGAAAACCCATGCACGTTCAAATTGAAACATAAATTCAAAACCAGCAAATCCTGATGTTTACAGACACACACACACACACACACACACACACACACACACACACACACACACACACAAACACACACACACACACACACACACACACACACACACACACACACACACACACACACACACACACACACCACACACACACACACACACACTCTCACACTGCTGACCATAGTGATTCCCTAAACAATCTCAGACACACACATACACATGCGCATGCACACTCACACTCACCGACACACACGTACAGGTAAAGTCATATTGTACATACACAAGCGCTTTTAACTATACAAGGACAGAAGCCACATTGACACACAGCTTGTACATTCAGACATACAGCAAACACACACACACACACACGCACACACACACACACACACACACACACACTTGCAGTACAAGTACACACAGATGCATGCAAACATGTAGGCCACACGCTCATATGCGGGACTGACACATGCACACACTATCAAGCGTTCTCACGCAGGGAAACACGACGTCACTCTCTCTCAGTGTTGTGTCAACCTTTGTTTGTTTCTTCTTCTTCCCCTCCTCTGTCGTTCTTCTCTTCTTCTCTCTTGTCTTCCAACTGTGCATCCTTTCATCCCTGACCCTGTTATCTTCTGGAGCATCTCAGAGAGAAGGGGGGAGGAGGGGAGAGGATAAGAGAAAAAATATCTCTTCTTCTTGCCCTCCTTCCCTTTCTTCTTTCTTTCTTTCTGGCTTTTGCCATAACTAAACACTCCTGGAAGAGTTGCATTACACCTCTTTGACATGAAACTCTACATGGCTGCCCACACGCGTAAAGTACATGTGTAGACACACATACACAATCCACACAGGGAGTGAGTGTGACAAGAATATAAATACAAGGCTTTGAATTGGATGATCTTCCATTGTTAGTGATCTGTTTGAAGAGGCAAATCAGCAAATCTATGTACACCGAGAGATAAAGATGAAAGCAGCAAAAGAGAGGAACAGATAGAAATAGAGAGGGCTCTCGAAAGTCTAACGAAAAGTCAGGTCTCTGCATCACTGACATTCCTCCTCCGCCCTCTTTCTTCCTCTCTCCGTTTCACCCTTGCTGTCTTTGCTCTCTTTCTACCGCAAGGTCATTAACTTACACTGGGGGGGTGGCAGTAAAGACGAGGACAGGAAAGAGAAGAAGAAAAAAAAAGAAAGAAGCAGAGTTTGACTTGGTCTGGCAAGGACATGAAACAAGCAGCAAAGCGGTCTGAGCTTAGAGATGCAGCAGAAGGAAATGGCAAGGCAGCGACGGGATGCAGGGGAATTTTTAACTCCTCCTTAACTACTCAAATTGTAAACATGCGATCTAGTCAGGAAAATTCAAACTTTTCAAATTTTGAAAATGTTTACAAGTGGAAGGCAAAGATTTCTGGAGGGAGTTCATTTTATGATCACTTTAAACTTTTGATGCATTTTGGCAGTGAGACAGTCTCCTACATGAAAGAGACTGGGGTACCCATGGGGTCACCTCAGTGGAGTTCTGTATGTTGACATGATGATAATGATGGTTTGGCCTAAATTAGTTTAAAGCCCATATATGTAGAATGTCAATGTAAGATGTTAAGATGTTCAAGAAATCAAACCTGATTGTTGGTTTGATGGTTTATTTTGCAACCAGTCCTCCAACCTAAACAGCCATATGGGTCGTTTTTGTTCAACCCTCTGATACCCCCAGTGTCTCCTGAAATAGCACTCATACCACGGCTGGCATATTAATAATAATAAAAACACAGACTGTACCGACAGCAGTGTACCCACTTTCATCACCATGGTTACTTGGTTAGGTTTAGGCACAAAAACTACTTTAGGTTTAGGAAAAGATTGTGATTTGGGTTGAAATAACTACCTCCTGATCATTAGACGATCTGGTTGTCATGGTAACAATAATCAACAACGTCAACCAATCGTGGATAACAGAAAAAGCATAAACTGCTAGAATCAAACACCTCTCTCCTGTGTTATATTCCTGTGTTTTACTGACCCCATCTATCCACCACAACCTTCACCTGACACGGACTGTCGCTCTTTATACTACGTCACCGCCCTTTTCCCTTTGCCCCTGTCATAATTACTACAGCTGTTAGATGTCGCTTAACAACAAAACGTAACTATGGGTCATAATAACCTGTTGCACAAATGACCTATGGGCTCAGTTTTTGCAGTAAGACAGTTCTCTTTTTTTTGTTTTTTAGTTGTTTTTATTGCCCATGTAATTACCTTTCTATATAGTAGTTTTTGGCATTAGTGGTGGACTCTACTATTCCTGCGCTGGATTTAAGCATGAGGTGTTCACAGGAAATAATGCAGAATGTA
Organism: Seriola dumerili; assembly: GCF_002260705.1. Lineage (NCBI taxonomy): Eukaryota > Metazoa > Chordata > Actinopteri > Carangiformes > Carangidae > Seriola > Seriola dumerili. Next base: position 771,100 of record NW_019174515.1, on the reverse strand, counting down.
ATCCAAAGTTACTTTTTTCATTTTTTTTTTTTGATCTCGGTCTCACTGTTCACTCCTCCACAGCTGTATCAGAGCTGTGATAAGTTCCAGTTAATGCAAACCAAACATTTCCTCCCGCTGCTGCTTCACATTAAAAGCGCTGCACTGGTGAAACATGGGGTGGCTTCTATGTGAAGCAGCTACAAGAAACGCAATGAATCTGTCACATGGGTTAGCACTGCCAGCGTGTAAACTGAACATAACTGAGACGTGACCTTTACTTCCTTCATTATTCACCTCATGCTTGACACATTTAATGTTCACAGAGGGAAGATTTTAAATCACTAAAGTGGAGGACATCAGTTTTTCCCACAGGCTGAGGATTTATTATTGAGGGCAGTGAACATCAAGAGTCGGCACCAAAAAAGCAAGAAAGTTACAGGTAACTTTAGCTCAATGAACCACTTAAACAGACACTTACGTTTTGTTAATCATATTGAAATTGAAATATTTGCTAAGGAATCCATTAATGAGCATAGTTAATGACTCCATATGTAGTTTGGTTTAATTTATCATAGTGACTGCAGTGGTAAATTAGGCTGTTCAAATGTCTCATTTACCAGATAGCAGATATTTCACCTTTACAAAAAGATCTTCACACATGACAGCCAGAAAAAAGGGCTGACTCAAAGTGATGTAATCATAACACAAATACTTCAACAGACAGCATATTGTTCTGCAGTAACATTTTTAGCAAGCATTTACTCTCTGTGTGCCATTATAAACAGATTCACAGGCAGATTCACTGTGTCATGTTGAAGATTATTTTATGAGAAACACCATCAGTGTAATAATCACAAGCAGCCTGAACGGCTGAGCTTGAACTGCAAAGGCAATTTAAAATCTTCATTCCCATTTAGCTCCTTATCAAATAGCACACACACACACACACACACACCCACCCACATCCACACATTAAGATCCTATTCAGAATGATTGGCCATTATGCTGTAAGAGCAGATTACACAGTAACGGTAAACGAATAAAACTGTCAGCATTATTCATTTATTTCACACACACACACACACACACTCACACAAGGGTCTAACCATAACCATAACTTTACAAATTCACAGGCACACACACACACACACACACACACACACACACAGGTAAAAACAATCACACACACACACATACACATTCTGATAACTACTACACACTATTTTGTGCACATAAACTAGGAAGATATTGTGTATTGGATACACCACACACACACACACACACACACAGACACACACACACACACACACACACACATACATATACATGAGGAACAACAGCAGATGGCTTAGTGACCCTGAGGTTTTGTCCCTGCGTCAGTTTGCTTGACATTCTGGACACAGTTGTCACTTAGACTTAGAAGCAGTTCTGCTCCCCGTCTCGCAAAACACACACAAGCATACACACACACACACTCACACACACAAACAACCATACTGTACATGCACAATAACAGAAAAATGCAAATTCATGTACATTTAAGTGGATACTTAAGTGTGGATATTCTGAGTGTGGATCTATCTGTCTATCTATCTATCTATCTATCTATCTATCTATCTATCTATCTATCTATCTATCTATCTATCTATGACAGGGGGGTAGATAGAAGGTGAGGTGTATGTCAAATGGGGGACAATGAGTTTGTCTGTGAGAGAGATCAGAGGGCACTTGTGGATTTTGTGTGTGTGTATGTGTGTGAGTGAGTGAGAGAAAGATTAAGGGAGATTGTGTGCATGGTTCACAGCGGCTGCAAGGGTGATGAATTGCAAGTAATTTTCTATAGGCTGTGATTATATGAGAGTTCATAAATTAATCTATTGTGAGCAGCACACACACAGAGAGGTGGTGATTTGTGAAGTAATAAGGAGGAAATGTCAATCCCACGCTCCACTCTACACTACATAAAGACCTTCATGGGTCTTCTTCCTCTATGTCAGTTATTAGTGGCTTTATTGCCGCTGCGTAATGAATGGAATGAGACTTTCTCCTCTCTCTCTCACTCACTCACACACACACACACACACACACACACACACACACACACACACACAAGAAAGAACACATGACACTGACACATGACACACATCCACTGTCACACTGTAGAGTCACAGTAATATACTTACAAATGACATAACTAAGGGGTCGCACGATAGTTTTGCTAAAAACTGAACAATTCAGCACCTACAGTCTCTTCCATAAAACACAGAGCCATGATGATAATGAGATTTTGATGGTTTCATGATTGGAATGATGCTTAATACATCACATGAATGCTTTCACTGCAAAATGCAAAACATATTTAGTAAAAAAAAAAAAAAATGCTGCAGTTGTGAAATTTATCAGGGATTATCTGAAAACTGATTGTCTTTGAAATATGTCTGTTTGCAGTAACAGATTACTGTGATAATAATGTTTTTGTTTCTTTTTTTTAATCACACTGGTTCTCACTTTGTCACTTGTCGTATTTCACACTTTTGGCTACAGCATGATAAGTTTACAGCAGTGATGGATGTCTCCGATATGTGCGTTTAGATTACGTGGATGACGCGCTGATTTTCGTTGCAGATCACCGGGCTCAAAAAACGTCACATTTCACACCCGGGTTTTAAATTGCTTTTCTGTTGCGCGGATGTGTCAGATGCTAAAACAAAGAAAGGGAGAAGTCGAGGGAGAGGGCAGAAAGTAATAGAGGAAAATCAAAGACGTGGGAGGAGAGGACAGCGAGGCATGTGAGAGAAAGCTGTGGAGGCTCAAAGACGGAAAGTTACAGCAGCCTCTGGCAGATGCTGTCATTAAAAAGAAAACGTCCAACACTTCCAGCTGTGGAAGTGAAATGAATGTGCACAAAGGGAAGATGCGATTCGTCACATAATAATACAACACATTTAGTTAAAAACCCTCACTGGGACTTTCTTACAAACAGCAGACTTGATTGTGATGGTACTGGTCAGGGAACTGGTCGTAGATTCATTAAGCTCGAATAGTTTTTTCTTTGAACATTACATTATGGGTGGAGATATTACATAAGTTTCCTGGCCTCTTTAGGCAAAATGTGTGTGTATGTGTGTACATACATCTTTGGCTGCTGTATGTATAGGCCCGTTTGCCCTATATGTGTGTGTGCATGTGTTATTTCTAAATGTAAAGCATGTAGTATGATTGATGTATGTACTCAAGTCTCTTGTTTTTTCATCAAGTGTATGTTTGTGTGTGTGTTTTTCATGCACACATGCATCAGTCAGGGGCTACACTGTTGGCAATTAAAAAACTGGACTGCGCAAGGGTCACAGAGAATAATATTACACTCACTCATTAACATTTCATACTGTACCAAGCATTAGCTGTTTGGATGGATGACAGCCCAAAAGTGTCTGGTTGCATAATGTCACAGCGTTAATGCAGAATTTCAAGATAAATTATGAGCCAGCTTTAAAAGCAAGTTTACAGCATCCCTGATGATTTTATTTGTATTGAGAAACACAATTGAGCAACAGGAATGCTGCTCTCAGCCTCAATAAATAATAATGATTTCGTTGTAATTATATTGTGCATTATATGTGGGTATGTATTTATAGAAAATGGTGTAAAAGGAACCAAGTTTCTCTTGTTTTACAATGTGCAGTAATATAAGTCTATTCATTTTTGCCTTTTCCATTTGTCCATTTAAATGAATGGCGCATAAAAAGTTTGTATACGAGCTCATAGTAATATTACTGAGAAGATGGAGGTTTAATTTATCTCATCTGAGGTCGCACAGATCCTGAATATTAATCAAGGAGACTGTGCACTCAAGAGGAACAACGGCTTCAGTAATTTTAGCAAATAGTCAAAAATGACATTTCTTCACAGTGAAGGGACAAAACCCTCCAGCAGCCATAAGAATTATGATTCTTCTCTGTCAGGAGCAAAGGAAGAAGTCAGGGGACGTTAATGCAGAGCCACAGAGTCAGCAGATGGAGAAGGTCGGGCTGGATGGATGGGACAACAACATGCTTGACTTTGTCATGAAGACCAGTGTTTCCCTCCCATTTCCTACCACAAGTGGACTTTTGTTTAAACCTTGATGAATGTTCTGCAACCTTGAAGATGATAAAACCGATGTTTTACAATAACAATGTATCAAAAGACAATGTGAAAACAATGAGACAATGCAAAAAGAGGTCACTCATATGATGAACCTATTGAGCATTATAGCATAAATCTGCTGCTCCACTCAGCTTTAAGGAGCTTTAGAATGAGTTTCAATCCATTGTTTAGCTGTCTGTTCCTTTTTGGTTCAATGTCACTGTTTTCATAATGCACTGTAGGTATTTCTCTCTGGAGTTTTTGGAGACTAAAAACAGATTTAAAGGAGAGGGAATATTGGATTTATGTTTGCCAAGTGGCCAGAAACACAACCCCAAGCAAGAGCTAATGTTGCTCAGTAACCGTTGGTTGTGTTATCTGCTTGCTAACAAGTTTGCCGTTCCAACCTTAAAGGTTATTCTGTGTTTAACCAAAACCAAAATATTTCCTAAACTCTAACCAAGTCATTTTTGTGGCTAATCCCCCATAGCAATGTCAGATCAGCCAAAGGTGTGATTTTTGCACCAGAGGCACTGACAAATTATGTTCCTGCTGATGGGGGCGTGTATCTTGCTGGGAGTTACCAATGATGTATTGTGTCATTTAATTTAGAGAACTTGTTTTAATTAAGACTGCAGGTGGATTGTTGAGTTTTTGTGATTGCTGTCATTCACAAAAAACTAAGCCACAAGAGAAAGGAATGGTACCTGGAGAACCTCCAGTTCTATACATGGTATCCCACCAATTATACACTAGCTGCCAATATGGAATTCAACCTTAAATGCAGATGAAATGTATTTTTTTCCAGGTGGAAGAGCAGCTGTTTTTCCAACATTTAGAGTCAGCAAGGCAAAGAGAGTGAATTACTTATCCTCTGTCTTACCCACTTTCTTGCCCAATAAACGGATGCATTAAATTACCTTCCCAACTACAAAAAAGTAAATGTGTCAGATCCCAGAGGCAAAGGCAGGTTGACTACACAATTTAATGGTTTGTCCAAATCAGTGCACTATAGAGCTCACTGTCTGCTCAATAATAACCTCTGTCCTTCAGATGATGCTGTATGACTGCATAAGAGAATGCAGTGGGCCTTCTTGCTGCTTACTTAGGCTATGAAATAATAAGTGTGTGAGAGAGAGCGATTGAGAGAGACAGCAATAGGGAAGAGGAAAAGAGTGTTCATTAACTAGCGCTGACATCTGCAAGCTTTTTCTTATTAGGATCTGATTAGGGGAGAAAGCAGGAATTACAGGTGCCATGAGGAAGATGAGAGACAGTAAGAGAGTGGAGAGAAATGGGGGAGAGGTTGAAAAAAGAGGGAACGAAGAGTTGGGAGAAAATGGGGAGGGAGAGTATGGGAGATGAAAGGAACAATCTCCACTCTGTTTCCAGGTTTAGAACAGGAATATTTCCCAGGGGACCAAACGACGCCGGGCTTTTGCCCTTCAGAGAAGGTAACTGTCAGAGTAGACCTTATTTACCCCCCACACACACACAGGCACACACATACAGACATACAGACACACACATACAGACATACAGACACACACATACAGACGCAGTCATGGGCTGATCTTACAAAATGTTGATGTACAAATCAACACGTCCGAGCAAAATGTAATTAGAATCTAATAACATTGCTCGCTTGCAAGTTTTGTTTAACATAAAATGGAAATACTAACTCTAAAGAACTTATTTTCTCTCCAACAATATTTAACATATTCATGCAGTTTAGATAATAATAATTCCACACAAACACATACAGTGAAGAGTATTCAGACCCCTTTACATTTTGCACTTTGTGTTATAGATTTAATTGTTAATGAATGAAATTGTAATTTTTGCCCATCAGTCTCCACTCGATAACCCATAACGACAAGGTGAAGTCATATTTTAGGATTTTTTTTTGCAAATTTATAAAAAATCTAAACCAAAATCTGCAATTTACAAAAGTCTTTAGACCATTAATTCAGTACTTTGTTGAAGTTCCTGTGGCAGCATGTACAGCTCTGAATCTTCTTGGGTAAATCTCTACAAGCTTTGCACACCTGGATTTGGGCACTTTATCCTGTTCTTCCTGGCAGATCCTCTCAAGCTCTGTCAGTCAGAAAGTGTCTTGTGAACTGCTGTCTTCAGGTCTCCCCACAGATGTTCTATGGGATTTAAGTCTGGGGTCTGGCTCAGCCACTCAAGGACAGTCAAAGACTTGTCTGGAAGCCACTCAGCACTTTCTTGGCTGTGTGCTTCGGGTTTTCATTCAAGGACCTCTCTGTAGCTCCATTCATCCCTCCCTCAATTCTGACCAGTCTCCCTGTCCCTGCCTCTGAGAAGCCTGGTATTAGCCAGGTTTCTTTCTGTTGACCAGACATCGTGTTTGGAGCTCGTGTTTTCAGTCCTTTAAATGTCACTTGGCAAACTCGAAGAAAGCTGCCATATGCCATTTACTTGAAATGGCTTCTGTCTATATCTTCTCTACCATAAAGGTCTAAATGGTGAAGTTCTGCTGAGATGGCTGTCCTTCCAGCAGGTTGTCCCATCTCTGCAGAGGACTTGACTTCTGACACTCTGTTAGAGGGACTGCTGGGTTCTTGGGCAGCTCCCTGACTCCCTAACCCGAAGTTAGTTCCTGTTTTTCCAAACTTCTTCAATTTCACAATTATTGAGGACACTGTGCTCATGGGAACACTCAAGGTTTTAGAAATGGTTTTATGCCCTTCCGCTGATCTATGCCTTGACACATTTTTATCACAGAGGTCTACAGAGAGTACCTTGGATTTAATGGCTTGGTTTTTGTCTTGACAAGCAGTGTGAATTGTGGGACCTTCTATACAGTCAAGTTGTGGTCACATCTCAAGGATAATTAAAGCAAACAGGACGGACTTGACCATAATCTGGCATGCCACAGAAAACTGTCTGAATACCCTTTTTTAAATTTCAGTTTTTGATTTTCAAAAGATTTGCAAAAGCTTCAAAAAACATGTTTTTACTCTGTGTTTATGGTTTACTGAGTGTAGATTGATGGGCAAAATGGCAATTTTATCCATTTAAAATTGAATCTACAACAGAGAGTGTGCAAAAAGTAAAGGTGTCTGAATCCTTTGTGAGACGACTGGATATGCAGGGGCACATTTACAATCTCATTTATTTGACTGTCACAAAAAATTCTATCAGGGTTCCGTGAATGATTGTTGTGCTCCCACCAGTTGCATGAAGAGATGATCTAATCACACACACACACATACACACATACACACACACACACACACACACACATACACACACACACACACACACACACACACACAGACCTATCCTCACTGATACGCTCACTCAAGACAACATCTGACATCGAGGAGACCCTCTTCAAAAACATGTTTCCTGAAGTGATTTGTGGTTGTTTTATAGAGCCGTGGTAGCCGATTGCTCTGATGTAGTGCTCATTCGTCAATGTCAACACACACACTCTCTCACACACACACAGAGTCAACGAGCACATAAAATATAACCACACATTCTCTCTTCACAAACACACATACACAACACAGACAGTATCATTTTGATTCCTACTGAGCTACTTTGACTTCATGCTCCTCTCCCATCACAGAGGTCAGAGGTTAGATGTGGAGCAGCACTCGCTGAAGCTTGTTAGGTTCTTAATTTCTTGCTCAAGGGAACCTCAGCAGTTTAGATGTTTGCCAACAAAAGGCTTTGGTTTATGGTTTATGTTCAATGAAGACAGATCTCTTTACTCATACCACTTTTTTGCCCCTGTGTTCAGTTCAGATTGGGCATGTCAGCATTTCATTTTTTTTATGCAGTATTTTGACTAATTTCTGTTTGTCAAACACCGACACTGTTCGCTGCTCCTGCAGAGACAGCTGCTTGTATATTGTCTGACATTCCTAAATGACAAAGCAACAACACAGCACAGCATTCATCTAGAAATAACATTATGGTTTGAAAACTAACAGCTGACTTTGGGTCTGTTATATGATGACACCAATAGAAAACAGGCTGATAGTTGCCAGCTAGTGTGACTTTGAACTGCAAGGGGAGAGCCATTCTTTCATGTTAACTAGAGAATGCAGTTTTGTGAGAACAACCACCTGTTCCAGCATATGGCAATACCATAGCTATATTAACTCACTCAGTGTGTGTTTGTGTGTGCACACACACTCTTATCTTTAACATGGTTAACAGAGACAAAGATAGAAATATAGAGTTCTACTTTCATCTTGCATTTATTTCATATTTCATAGTTCAACTTATCTACTATGAAAAGACTTCTGATACTCCTGTGAACAATTACTTGAAAAAGCACACTCATTTGCAAATAAGCCATCGCAAAATGTACATTCTTGAACTGATTAAAACTATAAGTGTGTGTGTGTGTGTGTGTTCAGTAGATAATAGAGGCTCAGACAGACTCTGACTGACTGTGGCCCTGCTCTGATCCTCCCATCACATAATCTCTATTGACTGCAGAACATCATCATGTGTGTTTGTGCATACACGTGTGTGTACAGTTGTCATGTGCGTCTACATGCATGTTTGTTTTGTTTACTTTCTCCCAATGTCTTTAGGCAGAGCCAAACACAACACGTTCTTTCTCACTTGCATACAAGCGCACACACGCACACACACACACACACACACGGTCATCGGCACTGATTTGGTGTGACAGGGCTGTAATTTTAGCTGTGCTGACTCTCTGGGCTTTTTTTCTCTCCCTCTTTCTCCCTCCTACCCCTTTTGGCTTACGATCACAGAGTGGTGTACATCAACCGCTGCCTCAAGCAATGTCTGATTGTGTGTGTGTGTGTGTGTGTGTGTGTGTGTGTGTGTGTGTGTGTGTGTGTGTGTGTGCGTGTGTGTGTTTGTTTGCCATTTTAACATGCAGTTTCTCCCAGGGTTAGGTCATAGAGTCATGCTAAGGATAAGACTCCTTCACTAATACATTCCAAAATCTCTTCACAACACACACAGACCTGAACTCTGCACTAGTGTGTGCTGTGTGTAACAACACAGTCAAATCCCTCTTGACACAGCTGCACTCTCTGGATATGTTTCCCTGTATTTCAACATTTTTTCAAATGTAAATTGATTACCAGGTCATTTGCCCCCCGGCCTCTGATACAACCCCTACAGACTGCAACAAGCTGCTTGCACAAACGACTTATGGGGTTGTATATATTATAGGACAGTCTCTGCATACGTTTGTGTAGCCAACAACTCTCTCTCCTAGAAATTACATTCATATATTAGTACAATGTTTTCCCAATTACATTGTGGTAATCATTGGCCAATGTAATCACTGGCGGGAGGATGTTCAGAGGCAATCGTTTATTTTGAGCGAATGAAGCGTTGCATTAATAAACTGCATCAGTAAGTGGGTGTGGTGGATGGCAGGAATACAAAGGGCAGGACAATCACACTTGAGACCTGGATTTGCATCCTGACTCCCACCTGTGGTTCGGTTTAAGCAACAAGAACGCTTTGGTTAAAGGGACAGTTCGGGTTATTTGACGTTGGGGTTGTATGAAGTAGTCATGCGTAGTCGGTGTGTTACATGCAGTAGATTCCGATCAGCACGCTGCCGGTTAGAGAGAGGCAGCAGGAAAAACCGGCACACCAGCAGAGCTGTGTGTTGCTGTGCATAGAGCCAGCAGAACAAACGTGTTTTAGAACATTTTAAAAGACGCCCACCGAAACAATCTAATATCCGTTTAAATGTACGCTTCATGTGGAATATTTTCAGCGCTTCATCTTCCTGTGAGTACAGCACTTTGCTATGGTACTACTTTTTTTCAACAACTGAACTATACCGTATTCCTACCCACAAGCACACCTAGGGAGCGCACTGTATTACGCTGCTTTCTGATTCACTCAGCTGACCTGCGGCCGCGGGGTAATGCAGTGTGCTCCGTAGGTGTGCTTGTGCGTAGGAATACAGTAGTTCTGCGGTAGCTCACATGAACTGCCTTTGTGACTCGAACAGCCATTTGACTGAACAGCTGGGAGAGCATGTTGAAGGAGGTGTTTGGAGGAGCCAACCTGAAGATCTTCCAGGATCACTCTTGGATCCCCCCCCCCCCCCCCCCATGGCCCGCCAACCGCTGCACTGTAACTGATAATAAATATGTGTCAAACAAGACTCACCGAAACTGAGGAGAGATGTTCTCTGGCTTCAAACTCAACGTCCCTCATCTTCATGCTGTTACCTGAAACAGGGAATAAAATATGTTGAGCAGATTTGAAATATTTATAGGAGAAATCAAGTGTAATGTAACGGTTGACTCCAAAGTCAGGATTGTGGTCTTACGCGCTTGAGTAGAGGTCTGGCCTCATCATCATCAAAGTCCTGCAGTTCAAACCTCAGGGAGCCTTCAAACAGAAAGGAAACATAAGATTCACCTTTATCCTCATTACACACAGATCGGTGTGACATGAGCAGAGGTTAGGCTGAGTGCGTGTGTGCGTGTGTCAGTAACTCGCTGCACTCTCAGTGTGTGTTTGCTCTGCTCCCCCAGCAGTTCAGCCACCAGTGCGAGCTCAACAATATACAAGGGTTCGCATGTATTTATGTATAAACAAATGACACAGTTTGTGAGATTTTACCTGGTATTTTATTGTGGTGTGGACTGGAAATTATAGTGGGTCTTATTTGAGACTTGTAGGAGCTGATGTGCCAGCAGATCTGCAGAGCCGGCTGTGTCAAACAACACCTGTGATAAAAATAAGATAAGATCATTATACTGTTTATTAGTCTAGTCTCAGTCTAGCTACAGCAGAAAAAAAAAAAAGATCATACATTCCTTGTTGGATCAGCAGATGCCTCTGCTTGATGTTTTGTTGCTTTATCTGAAAATACAGAACAAACTAAACATACACACACACACACACACACACACACACACACACACACACACACACACACACATACTCAAACACACACACTCATTTCATTAATGTGTCTCCATCTCAGTGTTTAATTACACTAAACTACCATCTTGAGCAATTTCGCAACATCAAACATGGCAACCTCATTTATTTCCAATAAAACTGGGGTCACTGTGTTTTTACATTTACATAATATTGGATTACTCCTGTCATTCCACTGTTTATTGTAGTGTTATCAGCCTTTAGAGCAACACAACCCAAATGCAGCTTTACTCTCATCACATAGCTCATTTGGTCAGCGAGGGACGTCCTGTTATGTTAAAGGAGGGGAGGCTAATATTTCCTGACTTTACGTTCCCGGACAGGTCAAACGCCAAAAATGCAATCTTACTCTCTGCGTAATGTAACCCAAAAAAGTGACACCTTTTTGTCAGACATTTCCTGCCCGGTCACATCGCCACAGATTTTATTTGTAGTTTTCAAGCCCAAGCTCTATATATGATATGATGTGGCAGATATGGCAACTTTGTCAAAGTTATTTTCCCAGAGTTGACAAAGCTTGGCAAAGCTTTTCACAGACTCCATGACTAGTCTAAATAAACAGAAGGGCAAAAGGAAAGAAAGAAATCATCCACTAGACAAAGAGGTTACTGTGTTTTTCTTGACGGTCAGAAATAACCTTTAACATCAATATAAAACTGTTAACACTGTGTTGTTGTCATAAAACCTGTTGCAAAAGGATGTTCAGGGAAGACAGTGTTTTCCTTTTACCTCAGTGGAAACAATAAATATGTCAGCAGTGGTCTTTTTCCCCATCAGTATTTCATTCTTGTCAATATTTGTAGTTTCAAGAAACAGTTGCGTAATCCTTTGCAAATGGATGTGTTCATGACTCCTAATGTTAAAATGCTACAGATAGAAGCTAAAGTTCCAATTTTCAATTTTCAGCAATATTTTTTATTTTTAAAACCTGTAACTTCAACTTTTATTTTACCAGCTTGCTAACTGACTCTCAGGAGCTGCCCCATCAATGCTGTTTGACCATTGTTTCTATTATCTGCACCTTTCAAATGAACCATTCTCCACTGATTCTTATTAAATTCTTCTGGATTCAATGAAGTTATATATATGGTCACTTCTTATGCCAGACTTATGGAGAGGATGGGGAAAAGTCAAACAATAGGAGAGGTGGCTCATGGGTAATATCACAAGCATGTTAATGAGTTTCATTACAGGAGGGTGCGGAGTCCTGAAAACATTTCCTAGTTATACCAATTTGTCGCAAAAGTTGGGAAAGGACCAGCTTTAAACATCAAAGAAAGTCATTCTCATTCCAGTGGCGTACTGGAAACATAACCTTGCCTCAGTGTCTATCATCACCACTGGAGATTTAACAGGCTATCTGCCCCCGTAACTATGTCTGTCAAGGGCGTCGGAGGTATTTGCAATTCAATTTTGTGAAAAGATGTAACCTTTGTGTGGTCTTTGAACGATATCAATAATTAAATCATTTTATTTATATGCCACAGGTATATCTCACCCTTGGGATTGTTCCGGCTAATATTTTGATCAAAGGTCAGATTTTGTTACTGCACAGTGGACAAAAAAAAAAAATATATATATATATATATTTGAAAGATACTGATTGGTACAAATGGACAGCAGATGTAAAGCATCTGGGCTTTAATGACTAGTTTGAGATCAGCTCTGCCTGTGCTCTTCACATGAGCAGAGAGCAGGTGAAGAGTGAGGCGAGAGCAACAGGTAACATTACTGATGTTTCTCGTTAAAATCCTGACACCTCAGGCTTTATGGATGTAATGTTTGTGTAAGTGCGTGTGTGCACATGCTTGTGTACATTTGTAGTCCCTGTTAAGGCCACGCCGTCGTCTGTGTGTCACTAAATAATGACTCTGTCTGAGCTGCGTGCCCTCTGGGCTCTCCTGTCTACCCACAAATACACACACACACACACACAAACACACACATACACACCGCTCTGCCTGGCCATGGCTGGCTGATTCTTAAATGTCAGATGACTTCACTCCTGGAACAATATTTATTGAGCCCAGTTTCTTTCTTTCTCTCTTTCTCTTTCTCTCCCTCTCTCTCTTTCTGTGGTGAGTTGCTAAAAGAATCAGAATTAATCAGTCGATTAAAACCTGCTGTAATCTACAGTGTGTTTGGAAAGATGTTTTCTCTACGTGCAATGTCAGGTCTAATAACCAAACACACTGCTGTCTGCAGCTGTATATTGCACTTAAAAGTTTACACACCTACTTTCTTCCTCAGCAGCGCCCCTTCATCACAGTTACACACATTCACACCTGCGAGATGACGGTGAACTCTGTGACCTGAAGGGCTATTCAGTCGCCGGCACCTTCCACACCCACAGTCTCCCAGCAGCTGCGAGATAACATTATGGTCACTAGATTGCTTTCTTTATAGAGCCTCTCAGCCACTGCTGTACCTTGTGCTTTGCAGAGTCAGATAATAACTGTTGATAAATTTTATATTAAAGCTGCTCTGGGACACTTCGCATCTTGGTGCAGTCATCATTATTTTGTACTCACCACCTCAGCTGGTCACTGATGAGTTATACAAAAGGACAATGAAGGGACAAGATAGACAAAAGATATCACACCCTCCAAAACCAAAACGGGATTATTTGGACGCTACAAGAAAATTATCGAGTGTATCTTTAAAACTACTTTGAGTCATTGAATATGACATTATCAAATGACTTCTGAATAAAATAATATAACTGTAATGCAAGAATTTGACGGTGCACATCTGGACACACCGAGGAGGAGAAAACAGTCAAGAACTGAGGAGAATTCAACATTTGATATAATGTTATTATTCAGAAGAGTTCTAGTTGTGAAACATTAGAAATCACCTGGGGAGAAGAGTTTTCTAGAGTTTTCTGTTTGTGTCTTTTGCCGAACTGCATCACTTGCTTTCACCGACACATATACATGAATGCATTCTTGCGCGCACACACACAGTCATTAATAATAATCACACTTGCTCTGCTTGGTGATAAGCTCATTTCCATCTAAAACGGGATGGATGAAAGGAGGGCAGGAAAAATTGGTGGAGTGAAAGATAGACGGATGAAGAGAGAGACTGGTAGATGAAGCACTGCCTGCGTGAGAGAGACAGAGGACAGTTAATATTAGTGTTTTCCATCTCCTTTCAGGACCAAAATGAACTTAATTAAATGAAAGTAAATAAGACAAAGTAAAGTGATAGGATCATCAATCATGGGCAGGATGAAATGAACCGAACACCACTGAACTACAGATGCGGTTAGAGAGACATAGCACCAGACTAAAGTATTCACCAGCTGTAGATGTAGTAAATATTCCAACTGTGTCTGTTTGTAACAGAAAACAACAATGCATACCCTACACCTCGGGACTCAGCAGCATATAACTTGTGAAAACATCAGCCTGAGCCTGCTGAGTGCAGCCGTGTGGATCCTGCAGCTCAGTGACAAAAACAAGAATGTCCAGAAAGTTTATAAAGTATTGATTTGGTTTCTTCATAAAATCTTTAATATGCAGCAGTTGTTACAAGAATTAGGATTTTTTTTTGTTAGTCTTGTTTTGCAAACTCTTAGAGATACTTTTTAATTTCTTAATAACTTCAAAGTAATGAACAGGTACAAGCAACTAATACTTTTTCCATTCCCCTCATGATTAGTACCAAACTGTGTTGGCCTTTCTTGGAAATATCAGAGTAATTAACAGCTAAATATCAGCTACTTTTTGGGCAATTATGAATAGATTTCCAGGAAATCAGCTGGGAAATACTTGACCCATAAAATAAAGCTGTACTGATTTTAATGATCCAAATCTGATTGAGAAAACAAATAAAATGAGATTTAAAAGAAAAGAAAATAAACGGCGAAGGCCAATGTCAAAGACCATACAACAGACTTGGGTGGAAAAAAATTCAAATTCATAGTAAGTGATCCAGATCTGCACCGAAATTTAATGGGTTCTTCCCCAGCGACCCATCCCGCCACCAAGTTCAGTGCAAATCGGTTCAGTACTTTTTGCATAATTCTGCTGACAAATAAACAGGGTGAAAACGTGACCTCCTTGGCAGAGGTAATAAAATAAAATAAAATAAAATGAAACGAGTGGACCCTCTTTAGGCTGACTAATTCATAGTCGATTCACTATAGATATCGTGTTAAAAACATAAAAACATAAATCAACATACATAAAAGCACCAGTGCTTCATCCTGTATCCAGTTCTAAAAAAAAGCCTTTATGTTTGTGTCTTGTGTATTTTCAAGTTTCTCTGGACAATATAAAGTGTGCTGGTGTGAGCAGTCGCGACCAGACAGAGAGAAGAACGCCATCTACAGAAGAGTCATCCAGTGGAGGAGCATTACAGCCATCAACTCTGGGTAAGCTCTCACCACTTCATCTTGCAGAACAACTCATTAATAAGTTTGGGAGGAATCAGTTTGATAAAACTGTTTCCACTTGTTAGTGTGTGTGTGTGCGTGTGAGTGCGCGTGTTAGGGGGACAGTGTTATATGTCATTCGTCTGTCTGTCTGGGCCGCCTCGGGTCATTACAACATCACACCGGAGGACAAGAGTGGAGTAAAACTCACAAATGAATCCGTCTATCTGAACACACACACACTCACACACACCTACACTCACATACACACAGATGGGGGGGGGGATAGTCTCGTACGTCAGCAACCTGATGGAGATCTGGCGCGGGCTAACCAGCTGGAAAAGTGACCCTCTGGTTAATGGAGTGGCCGAGGGAATGAGAGGATGAGAGGGAGAGAAGTAGAAGATGAGTGAGCAAAAGTTGCAGAGGCAGAGGGAGAGAGGGAGGGTGTGTGTGTGTGTGAGAGAAAGAGAGAGAGGGAAAGAGATAATAGTTTGACGAGACAAATGTTAAGTGTCTGGAAAAATGTTGACATTAAAGAAAAATAGAAAAAGTCAGAAGAGAGAAGAAGCACAAGCGATCAGGTGATAAAGCAAGATGCAAACGAGCAACTTTTTAGCCAGATCGTCTAAACCACTTGATTTAGAGCTAAAGTGGTCAGTGACCCGGGATACCTAAATAAATTCGACTAGCGTAGGAGTTTCGAAACAAATCACTCATGATTCCTCAGTCTTTTAACTTTTAACCATATCCTTTACCCACTGCTTATCAATATGGATCACCATCTTTGTGTAATGAATTTAGTGTGTGACCAGCAGAAAGAGGGGAGGGGGACATGGCAGAATTTACAGCAGAAATTATGAGAAAATCTTTCAACAGCTGAGCATGAAATCATGGATTTCACTGGATAGAAAGGGGGGGGGGGGTGATGGAGAGACGAAGGCAGGGAGGAATAGACTGACATATTAGAAAAAACAGAGACTATAGATAGATGATTGTTGTCATGAGCTCAGTTTTTCTCTCCAATTAGGGAAACTTGGATTGCCTGCTCATACTACTCGGGAACACACATTGAGATAAGCTGTACATGTTGAACTGCACCAAACACATGCAGATGTCAGTACCATTAAAATGACACCCAAGCAGTAACTAGGCTCTGTTATCAAATGCCTACACCGTGTGATTGCTGTCAAGATTTCTTTTTTTTTTTTATCATATTTGATTGTAAAAAACTAACTCTTGTCAGCCTTTGTGTCATGTAATCTATGAGTCTGTGCCAGTGTCGTGGTCTCAGTAAGTAGCGCAGTATGAGTGCGTCTCTATAATGGCTATAATGTCTGCATATGTGTGGGAAGAGCATTGGTGCAACAGGAGTGAGGGGAAACAGTGGGCAAAGTAAAGAAGGGAAAGGTGAAATGTTTGTCTTGTCAGCAGCACTTCGCCTGCCATCAGCCATCAGCTCATTTCACCTTGGAGACGGAAAATACAAACACACACACAAACACACACACACACACTTAAACAGGTCACTGTAGACAGCCACAGACTCACTGCTCTTTGATCACATAGCAAATCTGTCACTACAGGGACAAAACTCACATTTACACACAACGAAACAGCATTTGAGCAGAGAGGGTGAACAGAAGAAGTAGGTAAGATATATAATTTGTACAGTCGAAGATAGAAAAATACTTAGTCTTCTGTCTTTCTCTAAAGCCTGTGGTAAAACTCATACCTCTCACAGAATCCCCGTAAAGAACTCCCAGGTGTTTACCTCCGTGACCAAGGTCAGACTTTTCGATGAGCTATTCTGCCATGTGGTAGATGGTATCGACAGCAGGGGAGAAAAATAGCCTCAATATGGGCAGTGACAGTGAGTCCCCAGGGTGGCATGACGTCGGAGGGAAAACTGTGCTTCGTCTCCTGTGGAGGTAAAAGTTCTGACAAAGTCATCTTCAGACAAAGGAAATTTTAAATCAGAATCAACCACCACTTAAAGTGAAACACATAATTCTTCAGGCATAAATCTGGTGTTGATTTTCAACACAGCATGTATTTTTTTTTTTTTTTTGACTCTTTAAAGCAGATTGACTGAACATTGTTTTAATTCATACTTACACAGATTCCTGGTGCTGCTGTCAAACTATTCCTTAAAGAAAGTAACTGACTTGTTTTTACAGATACTTGACTGACGTGAAAGATGATTATATACTATATACTCTGGCTTCTGTACCACTTTCTTTAGTATAATATACTCTACATCACTGCAAATGATTCCCATTGTCTCATGCTGCCTTTGAGTCACGTGGGAACTGTCAAAATTAGAAGCAGAGTGCGCAAAATTGCTCTAACTGAATCTTGGACTCAGAATGTACAGATGATGCAACATAAAAACAATCACGTTATTTAAAATTTTTACACAAATTATACATAAAATTGGTGCATTTTGACAGGCCTGAGGACAAAAGAGGAAAAAAAATCCATATTTTTTACAGTATCTCTGCTGTTAAGAACCAAATGACCCAAAAAGTGTGGTCTACTGCCACACAAACAGCAGAGGATGTACAGTTATCCGCAGGGAACCTTTCTGGGTTCTCCCAGGAGATGCATATTATGCAGTTTTCTTCTGAAATTGCAGCCACCAGGATATTGTGTGCCGCTCTTCTGGGATCAACAACCATTTGTCTAAATTCAGCTTGCAAAGCTATTAGGTATGAGGAAGTCCACAAACATTTTGGCATCTCTTTGCCAGGCATACACAAAACCTTGCCCCTGCACACACTCACTTTCAACTACACAAGTGATTCGGGTTGTTACATTCAATCACATGCAATATCGACAGCCACTAGCGAATATTTAAACATTGTTTTCTCCATGGCCCAATAGCAGATCAGCCCAAAGCCCCGCAGGAGCACTGATTGGTACAGTTAGAGTGTGAAGCACGGCGCTTCAGCTCAGGGATTTATGATAAACAGCTGAGAGAAAAGAGAGATGATGTGAAAAGATGTAAAGGTCGTGAGAGTGGTGTTTTTCCACTGTTTGAAAAACATAAAGAAAGCAACAAAGAGATATTTAGTGCAAGAATGAGAGGTAGAGAGAGAGAAGAGAGTTTAATGGACACTGAAACAAACAAAAAGACAACCAGCTCCCAGCAGAAAAAGGAAATTCATACGGAGAGAGACTTTCCTCTGCGGGAAACTAGACGGGTCACATTTAATTTAATGTTCAGAGCATCTCAAACTTTTTCTCCATCGCCTCCAATTTTCTGTTTTCTCTTTCTCTGTGTCCTTCCTTGTCTGTATGCTTTTCGCTCTCTCTGTCAACTACACAGCTACACACAAAAAGAGTGATGGAAGGAAGGACAGGAAGGCGGATGGTGCAGAGAAAAGAAAAGTCAGGGCAGACGGGAAGGAGGGAACAAGGAAAAAGGGAGTGCTACAGAGCCAGTACCATGTCTTTTGTTTGGGGGGGGTGGGAGGGTGGGTACAGGACAGTGAGTATAAATAGATGGTCACTGTGAACGCAGTGTGTACCGGGCATACACCTAAATACTATTCTTACACACACATACTGCAGCAGACTGAGGTTATGGGTGAGGCACTGTACATGATGTGACCTAGTTGGTGGAAAGTAGGTTATAAAGAACACAGAGAGAGAACACACACACAAACACACACACACACACACACACACACACACACACAGTATCAGTTGGTCCAAGGCCTGACATATGCAGGTTGGTGTTTTGTTCTCACCATGTGAACACAATATTTTTATTCCCAAAATGGGATTTTTTTTTTAGAATTGCTGACAAGTTACCTCCTAGTAGGGGAAGTAAGTAAGTAAAGGGACTCTACTGATTTTATACATGAAATTCAGTATTCAGTATGTCCTTTGTGAGTGTGGAGGAGCTTTCCAAAGTTTGAAAAAAATAACCCTGATGATGTCATCAGGGTTTGGGCTTGAGGATTACATTCTTAACCGAAAGGCCTGTGTTACCAACTGGAGGTGTCGGGTATTAAAGAGGCAGAGGAAGCCTAATTAAAGACAATATCCAGTTGCACTATGGGAACTGTACGATCCAGTCTATTGGAAAATTCACTCATGTTGAATCTGCTGCTTCAATTTTGACCATTCTTTGTTAAGATCTGTCTCTTGTGGATCTCCAAACTTTCAGGAAGTGCAACACTAATTTGCTGGAGTGCCCTTTTAAAGCTGCATTAACTAATTTTTGTTCTTTTCGTTTTGTTTTTATTTGTTTGGGTTTTTTTGTCACTTGAGAGAACAAGCCGAAAACACAACATTAACGCATTATCATTTTATAAAGTATAAAGTTGCCTATTGATATATCCAGCGGTTACTGAGGAACATCAGCATTCATTTCTGGCCAATGAATTATTCACTCTCATTTTAGCTCTTTTTTTGGTCTCCACCGACTCCTGGAGGAAATATGTTTTACTTCAGCTGCTAAATGCTCCTCTCTGTTTACCAGCCAGTCGGTAACCTCATCTGTCTGCTGCAGCTGGAAACAGAGTTAATGAAAGCACAGTTTGTTTTTCTGGCCCACTGATGATATAAAAGGTATTGATATTAGTGCAGCTTTAATTAATGCAGACTTGTTTTGGAAAAAGCCGAGGTAGCCCAGTCTGTGTTGAGGGAATGACACACTAATTCTAACCCTAACCCCGAATGAAAGGTTGTACAAATCTCTGGTTTGTAGAATTTTCTCCAGCAATCCTGAAGATGTGCAAAAGCTAAATGCTTCCCTCTGTCCTGCAGTCTTTATCTCTCTGTGTTCCTTGTCTCCGTCTGACTGGCTGTCAGGTTGACTCGCTCCCCCTGTCCTGCTGGATGGCCTACTGTTGATTTGTCAGTCTACCTGTGCGTTTTCCTGGTGAGCCGCTTGCCTTTCGGGCTGCCAATTTGTCCGTCTAGATCGCTTTGTCTTTCACTGTTTCACCTGAAAAACTCGCACACAACACACACACACCTACACACACACACCCACCCACACACACTCATACTGTAGTTGTTTTTTCTATTTAGTCTCAATCAGTCTGGTTGGACAGCCGACCTTGAAGAAGCCCTTTGATTTTGACCATGCCAGTACTTCTGCTCCGCTGGGGACTTAGATTGAGAGGGTTTTTTTTTTTGCCCCCCCCCTCCTGATGTACTGTAGTCACTCTTTCCTCCCTTACTGCAGTGTTTCCCTCCTCCTCTTCAAAGAAAAAGTGACACCAGCTGCCATCTACTGTGCAAAATGCAGTACTGCAACCGTGCACTCTCCACCCCTTCACTCCTCAAACCTGGCCAGACAACGTGTTTTGGAAAATTTTGTTGACATTTCTTTTAAAAAAAAAAAAGCCATAAATGTAATGCACAGGGAAATCAAACAATTCAATCAATTCACACCGGTGTGCAGAAAACCACAAAGAGTTTATGTGTGCATACTCCAGTCATTTGGTTGGATTAGAAAACCAGGACGCTTTGAAACTGTTAACACACAGAGAGAATCTAACCATTTAAGTGATTTGCAGATGTGACACACTGGGCCTTAAGAGCGTGTGCCCACAGATAACAGCTGCATTTGATGGCCACTAGAAAGTGTATGACTTCCTATGTCATTTTCTGACAGGGCATTGTCCACAGCAGGGCTATAACCCTCAGTACTCATGAAAAGTAATGAATATTATGATCTCTCTGCACAGACAGGTCAGAGTGGCTCAGCTGGACACCAGCATCCACCCATGAAGCCGATAGGGGAGCAGTGTCTTGCTCAAGGACACTTCAGCAGAGCAGATGTTTGCTCTCATGGGACTGACTTGAACCAAAACCCCATCGGGTGAAAACATTCCACCCTGCTGCCTGATGAAGAGGAGTGGATTGCTGCCTGCAGCAAAAGAGGAGAGATACAGCTGTTCAGTTTTGGAATGAGTTGGTTTCCAAGGTTCAAGAGTGCACTATTCTGCCAAACTCATTCTTCTTTCAGACACGTCTGTCCTTTTTCTAATTCATGAGACCACTAGTGGATTAGTGCAATTGAGAGTGCAGCCATTAGCCGTGTTGGAACAGAAGTTTTTCTGGAGCAGGTTACGTAATGTAAATTTTTTTGACATTTTTTAGACATTCAATTATTTATTTTTTTATTTTATTTTTTGTCTAAAGTGGAATCAAACCTTGTGATATGATTCCAGGTTGTGCATTCCTGTAGGAGTAACTATTTTGCGACAAATCACCTGTGATATTCTGGAATGATACAAATTACCAAGACTTTGCAAATGAATCCAAATATATGCATCTTAGTTAGTTATGCATTACACCTTCCTTGTTCAGTAGGCAAAGGTAATGTCATTTCCAAAAAGTGAAACAACAGTCCAAGGAGGTTTGGGGGTCTAGTATTGTATCATTATGAGTCTGATGAAATGAAACATCTGTGATGGATGTGTCATGCCACACATTAAGTAGGGGATAAATACAGCGCTGCCTGTCACATAGATTTGATGTGCTGTAAAGTGACTACCTGTGTGTTAGAACTTCACTCCTTTGACCTCTGCAACATCAAATCCTGTGTTGTGGCTAATAGATGCATGCATATCATTTACTATATCCAAACAGCTGACAAAAAGGTAAAGATTTCCATTATCCCGACGTTGTCCTGGAATACTCATCTGGTCCCAGCAGGGATATTTGCCATAATCAGCAGGATTAACTGAATTGACTGGAGAAGACGTACCCAGAGAAAACTATAGCAATCCAGATAGCAGAACTGAAAAATAGAAATGTTTGCAAATAATGAAGATTTTGGGAGAGAACATATGAGCTCAAACATGCTTTATATCATTCGGGCTTTTAAAACTATAACTAATGTAATAAATAGTGTGAGTAAGATCTAACTCACACTGATCCATTATCTGTCCACAAAGGTTTTGATTTTATTCTCTCACTCCACAACTGGAAGGGTTTTCTGCTGCCTCCAGCTGCCACAGCTCTACATCAGAATCTCCTGTGTTTATTACGTTACTGAGAAGTTATATTCGCTATGTGGAGAGATGTTGTGACACTGCACCAGCACGTCTGTGCACTCACTGAAATCATGACAAATATGTTTGCATTTCCACCTCTGTTTTTCTCTTCTGCAGAAGCAAAACCAAACTGGGTTTTGCAACAACAACAAAAAAATAAATAAAGCACAGTAGATAAAACGCACTGTACTTCCCACGGTGATGTAACAGTACACTTAAGCAGCAGAGGAAAACATCTAAATGACTCAAATTTGGGAAGTGAAATGGAAGAGTCCTTCTTGCTTCCCCTCATTTCTTTTTTGCATTTTATTCTGCATTTATATTTCAGGTGTTTTGAAGATGCTCTTATCCGGTGAGATTTACATGAGCGAGCAAAGAAAAAGCTTGAATTTGTGCATGACTGACATGACAAGTGCAAAGTAAATGCTACTGTTTTCGCTGGTGTTTGTGTGCCTTGTGTCCCTACAATGATAACGCGTGATAGAGCAGTGCTGCTATAAGCTATGCAGGAAAAGATAAGACATTTCGGCTGGGATAAATTAGATTCAAAGGAGTGCGTTTGATAAACTGAATGCTTTTAGCTTGGAGGGACTCAAAATGACAGCAAATGTGCTAATATGCTTTCAATTTTCCTTGCAAAAAAACTTGTTAAAGCAGAGATATGAAATGCTTTACAGGCAATGACACACTTCAGATAGGACACTGCAAGGTCTTTTGAGCACTGACAGCAAAGGCCTCATTTCTGGATTTCCAGCTGGACTTTAGTATGCCTGGGAGGGATGAGCAGGACTGACCAGGAGGGCTGTGCCTCAGGATCTGCCTAAGCTGAGAGTTGATCTAAAGGCAAAGAGCACAGTAAACAGACAAAAAGGAGGCAGTGAGACTATATAAAGGTCTGGACACCAGAGGACAGAGAGAGAAACAGGTGTTAATTTTTCAGCATGATGTGCGAAGAACTCATTCTCGCTCCCTCTCTGTCAATCTCTGACTTTCTCTGGCTCTCTGAGATAAACACACACATAACACACATTCACACACTGTCCCAAATTCATTTCTGCTTTGCAGAGCAAACACGTTACACACACATCATGTCTCTGCTCACTGAAACCACTCACTGGTGCAGAAAGCCTCACTCCGACTAGTGTGTGCGTGTGTGTCTTTCCATCTGGCAGAACTAGAAAACAAGACTTTTTTTCCTCCTCCTTGCTGCAGTGAAACACTCCAGCACACACTAAAAAGGCTGAGGAGGCATATAGGAAAATAAGGAGCCATAATGGCCTCATGGACGTTGTGAAATGCTTGATCAACTTCACTGCAAAGACGGCGGGGCAGTTTCTACCTTCTACCTGATGCCTGAGTTAACAAACCACCTTGCTCTTCCTTTTGCTAAAGGAACCGTATAACAACCATGAAATGTTTTTGATCAAGTAAAACCATTCATTACATGAGATAGAACAATCTGCTTTCACTTAAACCAGTAGCAGTTCCCAGTTAAAGAACTAATTAACAATTATTAATCCAGAATTTATTCCCAAGCGATGCTGTACAGATAATTACTGAGGTCATTTTGGAGCAGTGCTTCCTAACCAGTGGTACTTGCCAGTTGCCAGAGGGTATGTGGAAAGATTGTAGCTCGACTAATTTG
This sequence comes from Seriola dumerili, assembly GCF_002260705.1. Taxonomy (NCBI): domain Eukaryota; kingdom Metazoa; phylum Chordata; class Actinopteri; order Carangiformes; family Carangidae; genus Seriola; species Seriola dumerili. Next base: position 747,003 of record NW_019174515.1, on the reverse strand, counting down.
AAACAAGACAAGGTCAAAACCTAGTATATGGCTGGACTGCATCTTTGCATTCTGCCTAGTGTCAGCTGGTTTCAGCCCTTTATCTGTTTGCTTCTCTCCTACTCTCTGTTCTCACTGTGGATGCTGACGTTACAAGCGGCCATTGTTCCGTATGTTTTTTCGAATGTGTGCAATAGCATGTGATACGTCTTTGGCATGACCAAAATACAGAGGCTAAAAGGCAAAGCAAACCGGGAGCACTTTGTGTCCACAATGCAGAGGTTATGGACTTGAAGCGCACCTTGTGAGGTGGTCTCAGCGAACTGAGCTTAAAATGTGCTATGCTTGCAACACCGCAGGCTCTAAACATCCCCCTCATAGAGAGAGAGTAGAGTTTGCACCAATTCATTTTGAAAGAGCAATGGCCAATGGGGAAACTCCAACTCAGTCACACGGCATTCAGCTGGCCAATGGTGCAATTATGGTCACTCAGTCACACTTGTGAGTGATCATACATTTGCGAGGGCTGGCCCCGTTGTTGCGGTCCAGCCAAATAGAACTTATAATAACACAAAGTAGTGGATGAATTGAAATAGTTAGCTAAAAGTGATGGATACATTGTTAAAACATTTGGCTTCTGATACTTCAAGTGGTGGCAGTAAATTGGAAACTTGACCAAACTGCCCTAAACATTAACAGTTGATTTCTAAACTAGAATTACAGCCTCAGATGCATGCTTTGAGTCCAAGTGAATATTTGTGCCAAATTTGAAGGGATTCCCTTGAGGCACTCTTGAGGCCTCCGGCCATATCCGTCACCTGTGCAGAGGCACAAAAAAATGTGTTGTAACAATATTCACTTCATTATAATTAATAGTGTTGTATTAAATGACATGCAGTTTCAAATCAATTCAAAAGGAACATTTGAAAAGTGACAGGTGGTGCGGATGAGTTCATCTGATATGGCTGTGGGGATACATCAGACGGAAGAGCAGGGGACCACTGCTTTAGAGTGCCTGTAGGTTTCCTTACCTGGCAATTATTATAGTTCTGTGTTCAGTTATGTATTAAATTAACTTAAACTTACATAAAAGTAAAATAAATCAACGCGTCTCTATGGTGTTGAAAGTTCACCAACATAACAGTTAAGTCGGTTTAAAATTCCACTGAGGCATCTGAATCCAATTTCAAGTGACACTTTCCTGTCAGCTCTGAGGCAACAAAGTGACAATGGACACCTGACTGAAATATCATCTCTGTACTTTTCACTTAAAAGCCTAAAGACATCAAGTGAAAACACAAACAAGTTATCAAAGTATTTTCAATTTGTACTGCAACAAAAGCAAAATTGAACATTGTCTTTAAGTCAATTTCAGCTGAACTTGTACACATTGTAATGAAATAAGTTTTGAATTCATCAGACAAAATACTGATCAGTGGGTTGGGCTTTAATCTTCTACTATTAAAATTGCACTTCTGACTGTAAGGACTCTAATTGAACTGTTGCTAATATCCAAATCAATAGTTCAGTTTTTGTCACACTCCAGGAAATATTGATAAAAGCAGGTCTTCCCAGATGTCCAGGGACTGGTCTGTAAATGAGTTTCCTGTTGGCTCGATCAGCTTTCATCACATCTGACTTTCATCTCATCACCTGTCTGTTTCAGCCCATCCGGTGTCAACACTGTGTCACACTCTGAGGCTGAGAGAAAGAGACCAGGGAGCCAGAGATTGAGTCAAATAGAGAGCGACAAGTAGCCCCAGTTTGAAAGAGCAGGGGGTTTCAAAAGTAAGGTGAAATGATGAAAAGTCAGGAGGATGAATCTGTCTTTTTGTTCAAGTGCATGGATCTCATCACCATTCAATAACCTGGAGCAGATTCAACATGTTGGCTCTACACTAAAAAGCCAAATTTAATCTAGTGTTTTTTTAGATGAGAAGGCCGAGATGGACAGACAGACAGACATACCGACAGACAGACAGGCAGACAGACAGACAGATTGACAGACAGACAGACATACCGACAGACAGACAGGCAGACAGACAGACAGATTGACAGACAGACAGACATACCGACAGACAGACAGGCAGACAGACAGACAGAGACAACATACAGAATGGGCTTGAAGTCACAAAGTAACACATGCTGAAATATTAAAGTAGCCCTGAGGGCCACTGGCATGATGATGCATAGTGGAAGAAAAGTTTGTTTTAGACACACACACACACACACACACACACACACACACACACACACACACACTATATGTTTGAAAAAAGAGGTTAAGGACAAATGTGATGACTACATGTGAGACAGTTAGTTGTTACAGCATGGAATAGTTGTAATATTGAATTAAAATATGTACAACAATGAGAAATGATCCATCATATTTTGTTCATCCTTTTTTGTTTTATTCTGTACTGCTGCTGTGTTTCTATATAATAGGCTACTGCTTATCGTCTTTGTTTTGATTCACAGTTATATGGGTAAAGCAAGGGTCATGCTTTGTTAAGTGTTAAGAGTACGTATGATAAACTTAGGCTTCAGTCTACACCTTTATTTCCAGGCAGAGAACAACATTTTTGATATTGATTTATATTTGATATAGTACTGATGTGGTATTACTTAACCACTTACATAACTTCACTGAAACGGATTAAATGACAGGTTCACTCAAAAAGGCAAGAACAATTATTTTGTCCAGAATGTACGTACGGTATAGCCTTCGTTTGTCGACATTTACAAATATTTTTGACAATATGAGAAACTTACTCATACTGTATATGCTCATAGTTACATGTACGTAGTGTTTGAATTATAAGCACAAGGCAGGCCAAAGTACATTTTTAATCACAGAAGTATATTACTCTGACTGGAGTGTGTACTACATGTGGGGGTTCGGGTTATCCTACCTGATCCCACTCCTCCATCTGCACAGGAGCCCTGAGTCCACTGGTCCATCAAATAGGCATGATCCCTCACTGCCTTCCCACCAGCCAACCACCACCACCAAGTTTGAAGTGGACCGCAGTTGTAGTCTACTTGGATTAATGGTCACAAAGGATACCAATGGCAATCTGGATTCACAGCTAAAAAAAAAGAAATCATTAAAAAGTCCATTAAAACTTCTCAATCCAATCCTTAATGCATTTGCCAATGAACTGTTAAAGTGCTCCTTCTTATGAGCAGGTAATAGGGCAACACGGAAGAGTGTGTTTAGCTATGTTGTGGAGAAAAACCCAAAACACACTTAATTACACTGCGTGTTTTGAGACTGCTCACTTCAGTCTACCTTCACATTCATCAAAGTTCTTCTACATCATAAAGTCTTACTGACAGGTAGGTAGAATAAAAAACTCTGGAAGGATCAAAATTAATTTTACCTAATAAAAGTCTATGAAGTGAAACATTGTGGATAAAGTGAATATAAGTGACTGACGATTGTTAATAGGCTAATGATTATTGCAGCTCACGAAAAAACAGCAAGCTTTCACACCCCCACCCCTCTCCTTCTGTCCATTTTCATCTCTTTGCACCTTTGTTTAGGCAATTAGACAATTGTGCAGGAGTGCACTTTCCACTAAGTGAGGACTTGACTCGAGTCTTGTTCTGCTTGTTCCCAGAGGTCAGACTTAGTGGAGGAAGAAAGAGAGAGAGAGAGAGAGAGAGAGAGAGAGAGAGAGAGAGAGAGAGAGAGAGAGAGATACAGATACAGAGAGTACTTGTTTGTGAGGTAAACTTGTGCCCTCCTTTTAGAGTCGCAGTCTGAAAGTGCTGGCTTGGCTGTTCTGGAGGAGGGCGGAAAAGAGTGAAGAGGCGCAGAAGGAGCGAAGGGACAGAGAACAACTTCACCCGATGCTTAGAGAAGCACAGGTCAGTCGATTATGACCACCTCCTCCGCCCTGCCCTCGTTATTACTTCCTTTGTCTCTGCCTGACTTATTGTCTGCTTATCTTAGACACTTTTAACCCTGCTGGACTAATAACATGACATCAGCCTGAAGTTGAAGTATAGCTGGCCGAGTTCAAGCTAATCAGGTTGGGAACTATCCCCAACAAGGCCACCACAACAGCAGAAGCAAGTAATTAAAGATGGGAATAATAAATGTTCACATGTGCACAATATGTACAGTATATAGTGAAACAAAGCACGCGCACAAACACGCACGTACCTGAACACAAGCAATTACTCTCTAAGGACGAAAAAGAGCTAGACCATGCAGAACAGAGAGTTATTACCAGAAACACTTATTTAAACAAAGGGGAGGGGAATGGTGGGATGGAGAGAGGGACAGAGGGAGAGAGAGATTTTGTGAATGCAATAACGCTCTTAATGGCGAGGAGAATATTAACAGGGTGTGGAGGCAGTCTCAAGGGCATATGCAAACTCAATCCAAAATGCAACTGTAGGTGGCAAGATGTGTCCTGTGTGCCTGTGTTTGTGTGCAAGTGTCGCATTTCTGTGTTATGAGTTAAGCATGATGCACATTACCGAGTATACTGGGTCAGAGGGTAATGGATCACCTTGAGAACACTTTGTAGGCTATTTCATATTACAATGTGTTTCCATTCATAATAAGTCAATTGAAATACAATACAAGTGCACTGTTAATGAGCAGGTTGAAAGAAATATAACTGTGCCTTACTTAGGCACAGTTATATTTAAACACATATTTTAAAGTATGTTTTGGGATCTACAACATGGTAATTTAGTTAGCACTAATTTAGTTGAGGGTTACACAGTTACTGTACTGTCTCTTTCTGGATATTTGGAGTTGATTTCCCTACCTGCTTGGGCATCATGAAACACATCTGAGAAGTAATTTGAGTAATACATTTACCTGGACTCAGTCTATCAATGTTCACTTTTATTTTACCAGTACTTAACAGAACTTTAACCCTTAAACAAAAGCTGCTTTTCTTTCCAAAAAGTTACTGACGGTTAAACAAACGCATAGAAAATGTGCAAGATAAGACAGTTTGCCATTAATTGAAGTCATCTATTTTAGACATATGTAATATTTGCCTTTTTACGATGGAGTTTTTGTGTGCAAGAATATCTGCGTGTGTTGAGGGAAGGCTGTATGTGCTTCACTAGAGGATAATGGGACGCTTCCTTCCTTTTTCTATCAAAGGGAAGCTAAGACTCAGAACAGTTTTTGATTGGAGGATTAATCTTTTATCAGCCATCGCATGGGAGCCTCATTGCAGGCTCTTGATGATCAATAAATATTGATGGAGGGATCATTAATCATTTATTAAAGCCATGAGAAGTGACAGACAACACAAAACCCCTTAGAGGTTAAAAAGAAATGCCATGATATGCTGTTTCCCTACTTTCAATAGGGGGAAACTTATCGAAGCTACTGTTTTAGGATATTTTCCATTTGGGAAAAACAAAGGGGTGAATATGTTTCATCAGAGGATACAACAATGTCACCATTTACTGCCCATTCTTGTCTTTTTGGTCAAACTCATCTCTTCACAGCACTTCATATTTGTTTTATAAAATACGATTTAGAGTTAGCAAAGATATAGCATAGCATAGCATAGCATAATCTGTATGTTTTGCTTACATGTAACATGAACATTGGTAATATATATATTGCATATATATATACATATATACAATATATATATATATATATACATATATTTCAAATGCTGTGTAGAGGTTAGCCTACTGACTGGGCTTTCTTTGTACAGGATATCGCTTGCTATTAGGAGGGGGTGTTTTGTTTTTGTGTTTTGGTCAAGCCTTTTAGGTGGTATGCAGTTCTTTTAGTCATGAAATTAATAAAAAGGCCTCTCCATGTCAAGCTGCAGCTTAACGTGCAAAGCTCCGAAGCTCAGGAGATGGTGGCAGCTCTACAAAGCCAATCATTTCAAAGTTACTTATTATTACATTTGACTGGTGACCTAAAATAATTTTATGCTCTTTCACTTTGTGTTAAATTCAATTTTTTGCTTAAGACCCAAATGCTAGATTCAGACTCAGAATCATAGTAAAACTTCAAACAACTTACTTTTATTGCAAGATGAAATAGTGAAGGATCTTGATGGAGCTGAGTGGGCACAGTGTTCCAGTGGCTGAGCCAGGGCAAACAGGTTAGCTGGGGAGATGTTGTGTGGGGCTTCTCTGTAGCACTGGGGTCAGCTGGTTGAATGTTAGGAAAACACAGCAAGCAGGGACAGCTCAGGGCATGCAGACCAAACTGGGAAATCAGCAAACAATGGATTGGAATCTGAGACACAGGCAAAAAAGAGTATTCAACTCGTGCAAGAAGCAAAAAAATACTCAGACATAAAAACTTGGAAACTCAGAAACAGACCCAGAAGTAGTTGATGAGCTGATGATTCTCAGGTGCGCTGTTGAGTAGGTGAGTGGAGGAACCAGAGTGACACGCCCAGGCTGGAACAAACACCAACAGAGAGACAATTAAATTCCTACCTCTATTGTTCATAGATGCTCTCTAAGGCCTTCTGTTTGTGACACGTTGTCAGCACACGGCTAGTAAGACACATTCATCCAGAGTTTTCTGTTGCTGTTAAAATATTTCAATCAATGATGGAAAATTTTTAGGTTTGTTCAAATACTGTCAGATCTGTCAGATTACTTTATACCTGTCTACACAAAACAGGAAAGGCATAGAATGAAGAGTAGTGTACCTAAAATTGATCCTTGAGGAACCCCACAAGTAATTTTACATTGTTTTGAGAAATGATCATCTATTGAGACAAGGAACTCTCTTGCCAAAGAGTAAGAAGGTAAACCAGTTAAAAGCAGTCCCAGACATGCCAATGTGTTCCCTCATATATTTTTTGGTAATCGACTGTATCAAAAGCATTATCAAAACTAAATGACATTAAATACTTTAACTACTATAGAACTGTTTCTGTAATAACCAGACTGAAATGTTTTTAATTTACTGTTTGAGATGAGAAAATCGTATTGCCAGTTTCTCTGAAATGTTACTTTAAAATGGGAGATTACACCCAGCTGCAGAGTGTGATAGATACCTGAAATGATCCACTAACATTAAAACGTCTGCATGTTTGGAGGATTAAATTATGGGGTCACACATGACCTGATAGACAATTTTTTTGTGAAATACATAAGTTACCTAGACACTTCATTACATTACCCAACAGCCATAGGTGAGAGGATGTGTGGGACACTAGATCTCTGCTATCTTTGTCGTAGTTTGAGGGCAACATGTGGAAAGTTAAAAAGTAGGGCACATCTTTAGGTTGTCAGTTTTGCCACTCTTGTGGTTCTAGCATTAGAAGTGAGTTATGAAGTCATCCGTAGAGGACTGATATCATAAACTCCAGAGCCTTGTTTCAAGGTGTGGACTGGTGGTGTGGCAGTGTGGGGTATTAGTTTACATCTGTGGTGACAAATTTATCATCCTGTTGTTGTCAGCAGTATGTCACTGTCTTTACACCCCTAAGCCTGCAGCCACCCCAGGGATTTGACAGATTTGTGTGTATGAGAGAGGGACTGAGGGAGAAAGATGGGTCTTCTCACGGCAGCCTCACCTTAAATGACCTCGTATCTAAGTGATGTAATGACACATAAGATTAATGCTGTGTAGTGACGATGTGAACTCTTACCTTGTGTTTCCTTGTGCTCACACTATTGCGTACATGCAGAAACATCCAACCAAGTGTTGCATAGTTGGCAAAACCATCTGTCATGTTATAAAACCAGACATTATTTGATTAGATTTAGATCACCTTGTTGAAAAAGGAAAGAATCAAAGTGAAGTAGTGACAATCTGATACTGTTTCACCAGGTTAACAAGAGGTGGAGGCGTTGTGTTGGTGGTCTGGATGCCACAAGGGGTCACAAGATCAATCTGAAGGACTATAAAACAATTAACAGGGATCAAATACAATCCAATGTAAAAGCTCATAACAGATTATACTGTTCAGTTCTTGTTAACAACGTAAGATGTTAATTCAGCTGTATATTTATTAAAACTTATCAGTAGCCAAGAACATTATTAATGTGTTTTCATTCAATGGCTGTTTTTAAAATTGCTGCTTTCTACAAAATCTGAGCAGAGCAGGTGGGGTATGATTAAAGCTAGAAAAAGATTGTAGCACATCAATTGAAATTTAATTGTGAGGTCCCAAAATCATGCTGATTGTATTCCATAGCCACCAAATTCAACAAATTCCACCTTCACTGAAGGTGGTCATGGGATACGGTCAAAAACTCTAAAAAGAGAATCTTGAGTTTACAATATTTTGTTATAGATAGGTTTATTGGCAAGGTCATTATTTGTGGTGATGTCATACTGGACTGCATCATATTGAGAGGCGTTTCTAATGTTTTGTCCATGAATTTATGGCTGAGCTGTTGCATTGGATTGCATTAGATTGTACATGTTTACCTATTAAACCAGCCACTGGGTGGAGTTCTGCTACACACTAGACAATTACTTTATTTTTTCTGACTTTAATCTAATCTTTGATTTTTCTTGCGAGTTACTGGATAATTTTCAATTCAACCAAAACAAGATATAACAATTGCTGTTCTGTAAAACTGGTCACAACAGGTTGACATTTGCAACATACTGTTTTAAGGGCTCACAAGTCGAAAAGATTGACTTGTGTGAAGTGCTACTCACATTAGTGGAAGTTTTTCTAAAAATCAAACTTAAGTACATCTTACATATGATGCAAATTTTTATGATTTTGGAGAGTGATGATCGTTAACTCTTATCCCATGTGAACTAGGCTTCACCACTGAAGTTCCATCTTGACACAGAAAGGTAGTCCTGTCTAGATGAGAGCGCCTCCACAATGTCTGAGCTCAGTTGTACACTTGCACCAGCATTTCTAACCAGATGTAGAATTTCCGAGTGAATCATCTTGTGTTTGTGTATGTGTGTGTCTCTATCCATTTACTGTATGTCTCTCTCAGCCTGAGGTAGAGTAGGAGAAATGACAGTTTGGTTTGAAAATGAAATCAGTTTACTGTTGCCGTCGACAGTTGAGCTTATTCTGCATAATGGTCTAGAAATAGTTCACTATGAGCAATTTCAGTGGAGACAGAGAGCCTGGCAGGTCTACTCAATAAGCACTCAGTCTACAGTATAGTGACACATCTTGCACAGTGAAAATAGGGAGTTAATGAAACCACTCACGCAGAGAGAGAGGGAGAGTGATTCACACATTGCTGATAAATGTAATTGTAGGGAAGAGTTCAATTGCTGCCTCTAAAATATGTGATTTCGACAATGGCCTTCAACACTTACGGCCGTATTACACTTGACAAGTTATTAACACCCACCCTGTCCTCTCTGTCTGCATCTCTGCCTTTTTTCTTTCTCCCTCTTTTTTATATGCCCTGCCCTTTCTCTCATTGGTATCCCACACCTGCCATTAGTCCATTAGATTGAGTGTAATTTACTCCAAAAACTGTTAATTAAGTCTGCTTAGCTACTTGTAGGGTTACAAAAAGTGCTGGTTGAGTGTCCAGCCATTTTTTAAATCAGCATTTAGGGAGCAATTCATTTAGAGCAAAATGTGTCATTCTTTTATTTTTGGTCATGGATTGATAGATAGATGGATAGATATAGAGAGACAGACAGACCACTGACCTTGGCAATCAAAGGGACAGACAGAGGAAAACAAATAGCCAGCCTCTCTGTCTGTCTCTCTGCCTTCGTCCCACCATGTTCACCCCTGTCTTGCTCAGTTGTCCTGGTGATTAATATAGACCTTAGGTCCACGGTGGGGTCCAAAAGTGGTGATTAGATGTGATTGCACCTGTCAAACACACACACATACACACACCCACGCACACACACACATACATACACACACACAAAACCGACAAGGGAGACAGAGGTGACCTGAACATGGGCTCGGCCATATGTCTTCTCAGATAAACACAGAGGCTCAGGTCGTCAATCGAGCATTGACAGCAGTCACACTGAGGGGTCAGTGTCACAGTGACACAGAGGAGCTGTGCAAACTTTGCAGCAGGACTCCCTGGTCCAATCACAGTGTTTTGCCAGCAAACCCTGACACTGACCAAGCAAGTTCAGAGGTTCAATCTCATAGTCCTCAACTTTTTAGCCTGATTATCATCTTATTCTGGGGTTTCTGTGGTGCCATGGGATGTGAAAATTTCTCAAGTGAAGTTTAGCTAAACTGAATTTTGAGTGTCTTCACTTAACACCAATAATATGTTCTCTTACACATAGGCTGTCATTAGAGAGACATTAGAAAATACTTTCATCAGAGATGGAGGACTTTTAATTGCTTCCTTAGGAGTTGCCTCGCTGCTGAAAGATTAAAATGTGTAAAACAAACCAAAAAACATTTGTTATGTTATGAGAGCCAGTTTTGATTGTATCAGCATTGTTTCTGAGCAAACATGATTTGCCATTTTGGCATGGTGGACTGGTCTTAACACTACAATACCCATGAGCCTTAGGCACTTTGTAGCCTTTCCCCATGCAGATCAACCTGAATGGCACTGCTGGAGCTGGTGGGACCCAGAGATACACAAACATGTCATAACATATAAAAATAGCCAAAAAACGTATTCAAAGAATAGCTCATCGTTAGTTAGCTTAGCTTAGCATAAGATCAGGAAACAGGGGGAAACAGCTAGCCTGACTGTCCAGAGCTAACAAAATACACCAATACCTCTAAAGCTCAGAAAATAATACATTATATACAAAAACGATGCAAAAGCCAAATTGTTAAACCATTCCTGCAGCATAATCCACTTCTCAAAATTGATGTGTAGGTTCAATTTATATAAATGATTTACTATTGTATGCTACTGTGACAAGACAGTATAGTGCATGCAGCTGCTGTGGAAAAACGTGTAAAGGTGTTAAAAACATACTGAACATGCAGATCAACAGCAGAGAGGTGGAATATGCTGCAGGAGTGGTTTGAGTAGATTTTCTGGGTGTTTTACACATTTTCTGCCGTGACTGCTGTGTCAGTTGGAATCCATTGTAGCTGTTGTGAATAATAAGCTGACAACAGCTGCTGTCCTCCATTAAGAAGCAGCCACAAACTTTTCAGAGCCTCCTCGCCACCCCACAGGGGATGAGTATTTAGTTATCAAAAAAGTAGATTTCCAATTGCAGTATTCCTTTAAGGAGCTTATGCAGTTCACACGATGGCTGGTTTGGAAGCAAATCATCCACTCTGAACGGCCGCATGGCGAACAAGTGGAAACTAACCAAGTGAACTCAGAATAACTCTAAATATTACTCTTACAATTAATATTCTGTTACTATAATAGTATTCAAAACATCTCAACTGACAACAAGCCTTGAGTGTGTGCATCCAAGTGTTATTTGTTTTGTTTTTGTGGTTCCATGTGTGAAATGCTCTTCCTCCTGTGGGCTTCTGTATGTGTGCGTGTGTGTGTGTGTGTGTGTGTGTGTGTGTGTGTGTGTGTGTGTGTGTGCATGTGCAAGTGTCTATGATTGAGTGTGCATGCATGACAAGTGCAGCAATGCACACAAACGATTTCAGAATAAAAGATGATAAATCTCAATTCCTCCAAGGTTAATCTCTACGAGGCGTAGGATCCTATATATCTCCACCATAATGAGCCATCAGCTGCCACGCTCCACAGACAAGAGCTGGGGCGTAGATTCAATGTCAGAGCCACGACATGTGTGTGCGAGTGTATGTGTGTGTGTGTGTGTGTGCATGTTATTGCATTTCTATACTTGTGAGGACAGAATATCCTTACAAGGGTGGGATAAGGATCACGCAGATAACTGTTAGGATTAAATTTAGAAACTGCTACATCAGTTAAGCTTAGTTTAGACACAAATGCAGAGGAAGCTAATTAAAAAAAGCAGTTAGAGTTAGAGAGCTGCTGTGCCTCTCCATCCTTTTGAGAGACAAATTGGATGACAGAAGGAACATAAAAGATGAAAAAACAGAAGTGGGGTGCATGTGTAATTGGGGTAGAAACGATGAAAAAATTCTGATGGGAGCAAAAAGAAAATGTTTTTTAAAAAGAGTAGAAGAGGGGAAAAAAAGAAAGTGGGTTCATGCTTTGGTTCTCCGAAAGAAGAGGGAGAGGCGGAAACTCTAATTAAGGATAAGAGATTCTTTCT